>NC_042984.1:6373681-6486181 GCF_901001165.1 Salmo trutta | reverse complement strand
GAACTAGAGACAGAAATATGGTAAACAAACAACGTGAGCCAGATTTACTGAAACTGTTAAAGTTGGTGAACCAGAACCAAAACTTGACTCCAGTAGTAGATTGAAGTAAGATGCCCTGAGAACAGTAAACAGTCGTATCTCTGTGTGACCTACTGTCAAAACATTGGCCACGTGAATCCATGGTGGTGAGTTATCCGGCGTGGTGAGTTACTTCTCTTTCTGAAAAACAGCCCCAACCACGCTGTAGTGGTTACCGGCTACATATTCCTCTCTCTCTCTCTCTCTCTCTCTCTCTCTCTCTCTCCCAGATTCACTGTTAACAATAAGCAAAGCAACCGGTCTGGCGAGGCCATTCGACCGAAGCTCACAGCAGCACAATGATCTGCAGAGCAGCATTCTTGTGAGATGGAAAGCTGTATCCCAAATGGAACCCTATTAACTACAAAGTGCACTACTTTTGGTCAAAGGTGGTACACTATGTAGAGAAAAGGGTGCCATTTGGGACGTAACCCAGAACTGTACAATACACAGGCAACTCCTCCCCCACAGCCCCAGAATGGCCGCCCAGTCAACTGTCAAAAGGTGGAGAACAAAGAAACTCTTATTCCTTCTTGGAGATGTGCTCCACGATATGAAGACTGTAACCGTGCCCTTTCTAACAACATTTCCTGGTCTGGCCACAAGGTGGGCTAGGCTTCCGTGTTCAGGGAGAAACCAGTGAATTGAGTCATAGATATTAGAGGAAGGAAGGTTAGTCACTGAAGTTTGTCGATTTGTTCAACAGAGGACATAGTGATCAATGTTGTGAACAACTTTTTATGTCATGCATCTGTCTTTAATACGTCATGAGTAAACCGATTAGCCTACCTACTTCATAACTGACTATTTTAACAGGGTCAAGAACTGGAAAAAGTAGATATGGGACAGAACTGTTAGAGGTTAACTATAACACACTCTCTAATCTTCTGATATGAATGAGATGGGACAATTTCATTAAATACATTTGCCTTGCTGTATGTAGAAATAGCGCCCCCTTGTGATGAAGAGCTGCCTGTCCCTCTGACGTTATTTAGCTTAGTAATACAGCACTCCTATCACCGTTGTGATCGGGGGCATTTCCAATTTATATTCAGTCATATCAGGCATTTAAATCCCATGCAAAATCCTAAATTCTAGCCAAATTGAATGTGTTTATCTCCTAGATTGGCTCAATTGAAATGATTATTAAGAGTTTAATAGATGCCATGCAATATAATGTCTGTTTACATCGCAGCTGTTCATAACAGTTGTCCCCAGCTGCTCATAGTGGGATGATTGAATAGAACAGCTTAGTGGTCTAGGCAGTCGGCAAATAACGAGGGTTTTTAAGTGCAACTTTATTAATGGTCATTTTGGGAAATAGCTCGGAGATTTAACGATGCACCTATGAAGGTTCTAAGGATGAACTTAGCCTTAAGATGCTTTTGGGAAACCGGGCCCTGGACAATAAATTATGTGAGACAAAACCATCTTTTAAAAAAAATTTTTTTTACATAATTTGAAGCGCAAATGTCATTTTCGAAACACACAAAACTTTTTATAATCACCATCCAGTGTAAAAAAAACCCATGTAATTTCAAAACATAACACTGTGTTTTAAGTGAAAAGTAGGCATTGGCCTAAAGCCAAAAAATAAAGGAAATTCACATGAGCACTAAAATGAGTACTCTACCCATGCTCTACCAAGGTTTTCCAGCACACAGCGTTGACCTACTACGGTAGCTATTTTGGTCTATTGTACTTCAAACAATGTGTATGCAGGTTGCTACAAACTCAAACTTTCTCAAACAGCCGAACTCATCCTCTTCAGAGGAATAATGGACTTTACAGTATCCTGCTTTTAAAATAATGTATATAAAGTACCAGTCAAAAGTTTGGACACACCTACTCATTCAAGGGTTTTTCTTTATTTTGACTATTTTCTACATTCTAGAATAACAGTGAAGACATCACAACTATGAAATAACACATATGGAATGATGTAGTAACCAAAAAAGTGTTAAACAAATCAAAATATATTTTATATTTGAGATTCTTCAAAGTAGTCACCCTTTGTCTTGATGACAGATATACACACTCTTGGCATTATCTCAACCAACTTCATGAGGTAGTCACCCGGAATGCATTAACAGGTGTGCCTTGTTAAAAGTTAATTTGTGGAATTTCTTTCCTTCTTAATGCATTTAAGCCAATCAGCTGTGTTGTGACAAGGTAGGGGTGGTATACAGAAGATAGCCCTATTTAGTAAAAGACCAAGTCCATATAATGATAAGAACAGCTTAGATAAGCAGAGACACGACAGTCCATCAATACTTTAAGACATGAAGGTCAGTCAATACGTAAAATTTCAAGAACTTTGAACGTTTCTTCAAGTGCAGTTGCAAAAACCATCAAGCGCTATGATGAAACTGGCTCTCACGAGGACCGCCACAGGAAGGAAGACCAAGAGTTACCTCTGCTGCAGAGGTAGAGTTACTAGAAATTGCAGCCAAAATAAATGCTTCACAGAGTTCAAGTAACAGACACATCCCACGGGGGGCCAGTAAAAAAATAAAAATAAAATTTAATTAAAAAAAAAAAAAATGTATGAAATGTATGCATTCACTACTGTAAGTCGCTCTGGATAAGAGCGTCTGCTAAATGACTAAAATGTAAAATGTAAATATAACATCAACTGTTCAGAGGAGACCGCATGAATCAGGCCTTCATGGTCGAATTGCTGCAAAGAAACCACTACTAAAGGACACCATTAAGAAGAAGAGACTTGCTTGGGACAAGAAACATGAGCAATGGACTTTAGATCGGTGGAAATCTCTCCTTTGGTCTGATAAGTCCAAATTTGAGATTTTTGGTATCAACCGCCGTGTCTTTGTGAGACGCAGAGTAGGTGAACGGATGATCTCCGCATGTGTGGTTCCCACCGTGAAGCATGGAGGAGGAGGTGTGATGGTGTGGGGGTGCTTTGCTGGTGACACTGTCAGTGATTTATTTAGAATTCAAGGCACACTTAACCAGCATGGCTCCCACAGCATTCTGCAGCGATACGCCATCCCATCTGGATTGCGCTTAGTGGGACTATCATTTGTTTTTCAACAGGACAATAACCCAACACACCTCCAGGCGGTGTAAGGGCTATTTGACCGAGAAGGAGAGTGATGCAGTGCTGCATCAGATGACCTGTCCTCCACAGGCTTCTAATAGTAAAGTCTGAGCAGCTGGAGAGGAGGGCATTACAGTAGTCTAGCCTAGATGAAACAAATGCATGGGCCAGTTTCTCGGCATCTGGGGCAACAGGTAGCCTAGTGGTTAGAGCTTTGGGCCAGTAACCGAAATGTTGCTAGATAGAATCCCCAAGCTGATGTAACCGATGTGAAATGGCTAGTTAGTTAGCGGTGGTGCGTGCTAATAGCGTTTCAATCGGGTGACGTCACTCGCTCTGAGACCTAAAGTAGTTGTTCCCCTTGCTCTGCAAGGGCCGTGTCTTTTGTGGCGCGATGGGTAATGATGCTTCTTGGGGTGTCAGTTGTTGATGTGTGCAGAGGGTCCCTGGTTCATGCCCAGGTTGGGGCGAGGAGAGGGACGGAAGCTATACTGTTACACTGACAAGGTAAAAATCTGTCGTTTCTGCCCCCGAACAAGGCAGTTATCTGTCATTGTAAATAAGAATTTATTCTTAACTGACTTGCCTAGTTAAATAAATAAAAAATATTTAAAATCTAGCCGAGAGATGAAGTGTGTAATTCTGGAAATGTTCCTGAGATGGTAATATGCTGTTTTGGATGTGCTCTTTATGTGGTTTTCAAAAGTTCGGCCGGGGTCAAAGGTAATGAGGCAACCATCAATGTTGAGCGTGAGGTCTGACACTTTGTTTGTAAGTTTCTTGTGGCCAGGTTGCATAATTTCCGTCTTATCAGAATGTAAAAGCAAGAAGTTTGGTTGGCATCCAATGTTTAACATCTGTGATGCAAGTCACAAAGCGGGCTGACTGTAAAGCATTGTCTGTTTTAAAAGATAAATACAATTGGGTATCATCAGCGTAGCAATCAAAGTGCATGTTGTGCTTACGTAAAACCATTACCAAGGTGCAGTATGTGCAAGGAAAATAAAAGGGGTCCAAGCATAGAACCTTGGGAAACGCCACATTAAACCTTGGAGCGTTCAGATGAATTGTTGCCCATCTGAACAAATTGATACCGCTCAGAGAGGTATGATTTGAACCAGTTGAGAACCTGTCCTCGTAGATCAACCAAGTCTTCTATTTTCGATCCATTCGAAACCCATTCTGATGCTATGCAGGGTGGCTGGTGACAGGTGGCTACTTTGAAGAATCTCAAATATTTGTTAAACACTTTTTTGGTTACTACATGATTCTATATGCTTTTTCATAGTTTTGATGTCTTCACTATTATTCTACAATGTAGAAAATAGTACAAATAAATAAAAACCCTGGAAGGAGTAGGTGTGTCCGAACTTTTGACTGGTACTGTATGTTCCCCATGTATCTTTTGTATGGATGTATTCTTGTTAATACAAATGAGTACAATTAGGTGGACGTGTCTCTTTAAGAACGTCGGTGAACACGTGTGCAGCGCTCTTCACTTGGAGAAAAAAAAGTTTGACATAAGTTTCTGAAATTACCAAGCAAGTCATCCAATTTTTTCCCCCCTACCAACAATCGTCTAAAGAGAAAGTACTGCATACTGTTGGAGAAAATTGACTTGCGACAGTGGTACAATGGACGGGATATCCCAGGTAAAAACAGCCTCTGAAAAAAGTGTTTTATGTTTGCTAAATTACATTTTCTTCTATTGCGCAAAAGGATTGCGTGGTATTTCTATTTGTGTGTTTGGTTGCATGCCTATCCTCGAATGACAACGCAACTTGGTCTACTTAGTTAGCTAATAAACTGTTTACCTTTTTTTTTGTTTCTTAAATATCAAAAGAATATTCAGACTTCAGGATTTACTCTGGACTTGGGACCCTTGAAAGAGCCCTTGGCGTTTATTAGAGTGCTCGAATGGGTAAGTTTGTTTGTTTTTCTAGATACTTATTATTAGTCTATGAAGCCCAAATGTACTCTTAAGCAATAATGGATAGGCCGTCATTGTAAATAAGAATGTGTTCTTAACTGACTTGCCTATTTAAATAAAGGTGTGTATCAATTGAACGTTTTTAAGAAAATTGGGTAATTCCTTGCTGACATGAAAGATAAGGTTCTTATGCAGCAACAACAAAAAAAAAACGTACCGCAAGCAGTATGTGATAATGTTCAGTTTCAGTGTCTGGCTCTTAAAACGCACCCTGACAGAAGATGCCTTTAGTCCAATGACCCTTATATGTCATGTCATGTAACGTAACTGATCAAGGGCTCGCTATCATCTGGCATATTATGGGGACAACTTCAATGCCTTGGAATTAATGTTTTTTTTATTTATTTTATTTTAAAATTTTGCTTAACTATGTAGTGCTAGGTCTGTGTAGTGGTAGTCTGATTTAATCAGACTGTAATACACCATTAATTGGTATATACATCGTGAAAATAGGACTGCAAAATCGTGTAAATGTTTCTTACAAGTCAGATGGTTGAATACAGTTACATTTTTAAATGACTCTACCGGTTGTCTGTTGCGTTTTGTCCAGATGGCTGAAATTTGAGACAAAATATCCAAAGGAAAGCATTGTTATGTTTACCCGACTTTATTTTTTAGAGTGCTGGTATGGACGTTGACATTTCTTTCACCTGGAACATGTTTAAAACCAAGTAAACACCCGCTGGCTTCAGTTTGTTTCACTAAGGTATGGTTAGTATGCATTGTGTGCATGTACTTCCGTCTTGTGCACACACCTTCAGTCACGAGCAAACGTGTGCACGCGATGCATGCATGCTAACTTAAATCAGCAGGTATTTACATGGTCAAGGTTAGAGAAATGTCAACTTCAATACCGTCACTCGAAAAAGTTGGGCAAACAATACTTTCCTGTGGATATTTTGTCTCAAATGAAGTATTAAAATGCATAGATAACCTGTAGAGTAAGTTCAGATGTAATTAAATTAATAATTCTGGTTTGTAAGGAACATTTGCATGACTTTGCAGTCATTTGATTCAGGCTGTATGTATTACAGCCTGATTAAGCAGACTAATGCAGACGGTGCCTTTTTAAAAAATTTTTACCGTGTCACCAGCCACCCTGCATAGCAGCAGAATGGGTTTCAAATGGATTGAAACTAGCTGGTGTTGTGATGTACTGCAGGCCGATGGTGTTGCGATGTACTACAGTTCACCTATTCATCATGTAACAACTTGGAAGTCCCGACCTAGACTACTATACTCTAACAACTTAATTGTTGCAAACTAAATATGAAGCGTTGTAGCAATCCTGTCATTTACAAGATACAACAAATATATATTTTCTGCAAGGCATGTCGACTGTCTGACTGACTAGTGGCACCAAGATGTAGAAGACAGACTCCAGTCTCCTTTAGATCTCGCTGATATGTGATATTCTACCAGTAAATGATTATTATTCTACAGTATTCACCGCCCTATACTATGGCCTCTGTAGTGTATCAATACAACAAGGCTCTACACAGCCATCTGTGAGGTGGTGTCTCTTGAGAAGTGTGTTTTTAGACATGCATCCTGTACCGCATTTTATTAAAGGATTGTTTTATTGAGGTTAATAAAAACTACTGCTCTCTACGGCGTAAGACCATCATGTCAGTACGACCACTAGTTGATTTCTCTACTGTGTTTTTCCTGCTTTTCTATAGGCTAGTGATAAATCTATTCCTGTGAGGAAAGGATGTCCTTCTGTAGAGGAAATTGTGTGTGTGTGTGTGTGTGTGTGAGTGGGAAGCCTGTGAATCATTCACGATGACTCGCTGGGCCATGATTTGAGTTCTAGATGTCTTGTTTAACATTCTACTCTTCCCTGACCGCTCAACACCTTCACACTGCTTTGAACCTGTAAAGCAAACTGCCCTTAGTTACGGGGCGAAAATCTGATATCAACTTTGGAGGGGACAATTACATGAAATTTTCTCAAGAGCAATTCCTGAGGGGGACACCAAAAGTAGTGCTGTAACACATAGCCTACATTGTAATATGGTAAATGTATATTGAGGAACCAAAGAAATAAGGTGTTTGCCGTACTCCTAACTACCGGTACCCAAAACTACACAACTAATCACAACAGCAATACCATTGCCTTTAACAAATCTTAGTTCAGTCACCAGTTTAAGTTGAGAGTGGGGGTATCCATGGCATTTTCCAATTATGTTCCTATTTTACAAGACAAAAAAATTGAGAACCTTTCATAATGTTGCCAAACAAAGACTCAACAAACTTACCTGAGACTCCCTGTCTCTGCCAGTCTGTCCCTGCATATCTGTCCCCAACTCTGCTGTCTGTGTGCCATCTGTTGCCTGCTCTGCCTAATGACATCATTGTGAAACATTTCCATTAGAATTTCATTTCTTTCTTATGAACATTTTATCAACTAGTCTTTGAGATATTAGGCTACTAGGGTTCTTACTATGCGTTTTGGTGTATTGAAAAATACTCTGATGTCCGTCTTTTATTTTTCTGCCATTTTTCTACCTGGCTGGCTCGCTTGCTACACACACACAGTGTGTAGGTTATTTACAGTAGGAGATGGGCTTCTATCATCTTCAGTCATTCTATTTGGGCTTCGATATAAAAGGTAGCTAGCAAATGTGAAATGGATTAAAATGACAAGAGTTGACAGCTGTATGAGTTCACCATTTACACAACATATGCTGCAACCTTTTGTAATTTTAATAGTTTGTTTCATATTGGCTGGCTTCCAACAATAGCTGAATTTGCAAAGCTAGCGAGCACCAATTCAGTTTCAGTGGTGTTTGCTATAATCTTTGCTACCCGGGTTAAATAAAGGTGAAATAAAATAAATAAATAAAAGTTCCCTTGCGACAATTTAGCTTTTGCAACGAGACCATTAAATATATTTAAGACAATGGTAGAAGAGAGTGTAGTTCTGTTAAGTTTGGATTTCAGTTTATCGCTAACCTTATCACAGGGACTTTGAAGCACTAACTTACATCATCTGCATGCTGATCTTGGAATAAATTGCCGATAGCAAAGATTCCATCTTTGACGACGCCACATAAATGGAATAGGTACTAGCTAGCTTAATAGTTAATATTTGCGCGCTAGCTCTGCATATTCAGCTAGTGTGTGTGTGCGCGATTGACTGGATTAACCTCACGTCAGTTACGTGCATTGAGTGCCTTTCAGACAGTAGATACGACCTCTCTGTTACCTTGCCAACTAAGGAACTGGCAGTGGATCAAACCATTGTGAGGCAAAGGGTGGGGGGGTTGCAATCTTTTGAAACTTAAAAACGCACTATTAAGTGTCTATAATCAGCACAATTGCTTTCATTGCGTATTATTAATATTATTTAAATTACATAGTTATGTTTCAGTGATATATTGGGGGGACAAATCATATTTTTCCCAGGATGGGGGGGTCGTGTCCCCCCCGTCCCTCCCGGGATTTCCGCCCCTGCTTAGTTATAGCACAGGGGTCCTTACTGCCCTACCAAGCAAAAAGGCATGAACTGAGGAGGGAGAATGCTTTTATTTACCTTGGTTTCACAGTAACTTTATGTAGTTATTGTTAACTGACCCTCATTTTCTCCTGAATACAATAGAGGCAGGATAGTTGTCCACATGATTAAGCATGTATTTAATGTAGGAAAAAAATGACATGAACAAATTTTTTGACCAAATGAGCAGTTACTGCCTTTTTGCTTGGTAGAGCAGCGTAGTCACATGTTCTAATCTGCACTGTTTGGACTGAATGTCATTTCAGAAAGAGGGTGTGTGTGTGTGTGTGTGTGTGTGTATGTATGTATGTATGTATGTATGTATGTATGTATGTATGTATGTATGTATGTATGTATGTATGTATGTATGTATGGTATGTATGTATGTATATATATAGTTTATAACTAGAGATATATATATATATATATATCTCTAGTTATAAACTATCAACTGTTTCTTTTAATTTCATTGTGTCATGTCCTTATTTGGCTTTGTCTGTCTGCAGATCTTCTCCATATTTGCCTTCGCTACGACGTCGGGTTATGCCGGCACTACGAGCATCAATGTGCAGTGCCAGGGTCGCAGCACCAGCCAAGAAATCACTGCTGTCTTTAACTACCCGTTCAGGTAAGCAGAACAGGAGAAAACGGATGAATTGTATGGGTGTGTGATGTTTCTGTTCAAAATGGCTTGTTATAATTTGGTCGTGTTCAGCGGGGGACACTGAAGCAAAATGTTTTGCAACAAAACATGACTATATTTTTACTGGACAAGCTCAGCCGATTACCTCGCTGTTTTTCCTCCGATATAAAACATTTCCTAAACGTCTCCCTACTGAACATGACCCAATACTACATGTCTCTACACTCAAAATATCATGTGTTCTTATTGGACAGTTTCTGGTACTACATCCCTGTTTCACTTGGTTTTCTCCTTACTGAACACCACCCTCTCTCTACATATCTCTGTTCTCACAGGCTGATGGCCCATCCATACAGCGTCCCCTCCTGTAAGAACGACTCCAGTACTATCCAGCTTTATCTGACAGGTGACCATTCCTCCTCAGCTGAGTTCTACGTCTGTATCGGGGTGTTTGCCTTCCTCTACAGCACCGCCAGCCTGGTGATCTACCTGGGCTACCAGCACGTCTACAGGCAGACCAGCCGCGGCCCCATTGTGGTGAGTTAACTGGGAATTGTTTGGTTCATGCTCTTTGTAGTGGTGAATGGAAGGTGGGAATTGTTTTGTTCATGCTCTTTGTAGTGGTGAATGGAAGGTGGGAATTGTTTTGTTCATGCTCTTTGTAGTGGTGAATGGAAGGTGGGAATTGTTTGGTTCGTGCTCTTTGTAGTGGTGAATGGAAGGTGGGAATTGTTTGGTTCGTGCTCTTTGTAGTGGTGAATGGAAGGTGTTGAGCAAAATCCCAGTCTATAGAATAAGTTGAAGGCTGTTAGGTTCTAATTCTGAGTAAAAACTCGACGGACACTATGAAAGCTTAAACCAAGTTTATTCTTCCCAGAGGGTCAATACAGCTCCATTAGACAAAGACATTTGTTCACACAAGCACTGATATTTAACCCTTTCTCCTAGGCTGTCTCCTCCTACACATCTGAACAGCCAATGCATCTCTGTTGCTAGACAGAACCTTAGTGATATCTGTTCTTCCTCACTTCATCTAACCAGACCTCTACCCCAAAGTGCTCACTCCTTCCCAACTCACGGCTGTCATGGTGATTGGTACCAGATTGTCTCTTCTCCTCCCAAAGGATCCCTGATGGCTAACAATAACATATCCTGACATAATGTAAACATCATACATTACCCTCTCTCCCTCAGTGACATGAATAAGTTTATTTCATATTCTCAGAACCCAACAAGGCTAAAGAACTTGAGCAGTGGCACGAAATAGCTATAGACACTTGACATCTGCGTGTGATGGGCACTTAACGAGAGAAAGGGCACTTAACAGTGGTCTGTAAATGAAAAACCAGAACTGGGGCGGGGCGTGTGGTCCTCTGGAACTGGGGCGGGGCGTGTGGTCCTCTGGAACTGGGGCGGGGCGCGTGTTCCTCTGGAACTGGGGCGGGGCGCGTGTTCCTCTGGAACTGGGGCGGGGCGCGCGTTCCTCTGGAACTGGGGCGGGGCGCGCGTTCCTCTGGAACTGGGGCAGGGCGCGCGTTCCTCTGGAACTGGGGCGGGGCGCGCGGTCCACCGGAACTGGGGCGGGGCGCGCGGTCCACCGGAACTGGGGCGGGGCGCGCGGTCCACCGGAACTGGGGCGGGTCGGGGCGTGTGTTGGTTTTTTGGTTTCTTGTGGACCAATGGATCTGGGTCAAGTACGATGTCAGATATTTGAGTTTCCAGGGGAACACGCGCCCCGCCCCAGTTGATTTAGTTTGCCCAGTACAATGGAAGCAATAGATTAGTTCCAAAAGTGCTGAATCAAGCGAACATCAAATACTTTCAAATCTTTTGACGTTTTCTGCTTCACTAATTCAAGTTTCACACAATCGGATGCATAACGATTCAACTGAAAAAGCGTGACGACTAATTATTTGGTGGTGGGATGCAGGAGTAAGCTGTTACCAAGTGAGGTTGTTTTATATGGTCCGTTTACATACTGTTTGTCTGCGTGTTTGTCTGATTTATGTTCCAACTTTCCTCTTGAACCTGCATTTTATATACTTTTATTTACAATGTCTCCTGTCCTTTCAACAGGACCTGCTGGTGACAGCAGCTTTCGCCTTCCTGTGGCTGGTGTCCTCCTCTGCCTGGGGTAAAGGCCTGACTGACGTGAAGTGGGCTACCAGCCCCTCTAACCTGGTAGGCTTAATCTCCACCTGCAAGGACGTCGGCAACAAGTGCACACCAGGAGCAGTGCCTCACATGGGGCGACTCAACTCCTCTGTGGTAGGCTATTACCTGTAGTGTTATTAATGGTGGCTACTTACAGTGCCCTCCTGAATTATTGGCACCCTAGATAAATATGAACAAAAGTCTGTGGGGGGAAAAAAAAGTATTTGTCGATCAGCTTGATCTTACACTCAAAATATCATATGAATCTAACATTTTAATTGAGTTAAAATTGTTCAAACATGTTTTGTCATCAACAAATAATAATTTTATAAAAAAATAAAAAAAACATGTATGTCACAGTTATTGGCACCCCTGAATTTAGTACTTTGTGCACCCTCCCTTTGACAATATCGCTGAGTCGTCTCCTAGAATGTTTGAGTTGGGAGAACACATCTTCCCTTTGCCAAGATAACAGCTCTGAGTAGTCTCCTAGAATCTTTGATGAGGTGGGAGAACACATAGGAAGGGATTTGAGACCATTCCTCCATAGAGAAACTCTCCAGGTCCTTGGTCCTCGCTTGTGGACTCTCCTCTTCATCTCACCCCACAGGTTTCCAATGGGGTTTAGCTCAGGGGACTGGGATGTCCTTTGCAAAAGCTTGATTCTATGGTCAGTGAACCATTTTCGTGTGGATTTGGAGGAATGCTTTGGATCGTTGTCCTGCTGGAAGATTCAACATCGACCCAGTTTTAGCCTCCTGGCAGACAGGTTCTGGTCTAAAGTCTCCTGGTACTTGGAGTCCATCATGCCAAGTATCATACCAAGGTTCCCAGGGCCTTTGGAAGTAAAACAGCCCCACAACATTTATTTTTTATTTAACCTTTATTTAACTAGGCAATTCAGTTAAGAACAATGGGGGGGCGGTATTTTGACGTCCGGATGGAAAGTGTGCCCAAAGTAAACTGCCGGTTACTCAGGCCCAGAAGCTAGGATATGCATATAGATATGCAAATTGGTAGATGTTGAGTTCCCAGGCAAATTGGTAGATTTGGATAGAAAACACTCTAAAGTTTCTAAAACTGTTAAAATAATGTCTGTGAGTACAACAGAACTGAAATGGCAGGTGAAACCCCGAGGACAAACCATCCCCCAAAAAATATATTTTCAGCATACCACTGATTTCAATGGCTGGCACTTTTATAATAGGGCAAAATCTTCACTGATTGCAGTTCCTAGGGCTTCCACTAGATGTCAACAGTCTTTAGTGTCAAGATGGTTTTTGGAAAAATGAGGAAGAAGTTGTAGTTTTTCTAAGTGGCTCCCATTTTGGCTGTAGTGTTTCCAAGCGCGTGGAGGAAAGCGCGTTCTTGGTTATTTATCTCCGGTAAAGACGACAAAGGACTTTATCGAACAAAAGGACCATTTGTAATGTAACTGAGACCTTTTGGGGTGCCAACAGAAGAAGATCTTCAAAGGTAAGGCATATATTATATCGCTATTTCTGACTTTCGTGTCGCAACTGCATAAAAATGATTTGTCATGCATTTGTATGCAGGGCGCTGTCCTCAGATAATTGCATGGTTTGCTTTTGCCTTAAAGCCTTTTTGAAATCTGATACGGCGGCTGGATTAACAAGAAGTTAAGCTTTATTTTGATGTATTGCACTTGTGATTTTATGAAAGTTAAATATTTATAATACTGTATTTTGAGTTTGGTGCTCTGCAATTTCACCGGATGTTGGCCAGGTGGGACGCTACCATCCCACGTACCCTAGAGAGGATAAGAACAAATTCTTATTTACAATGACGGCCTACCAAAAGGCCTTGTGCTGGGATAGAAAAAAGAAATCTATCTAATCACACACACACACCACAGTTGAAGTCTGAACTTTACATACACCTGAGCCAAATACATTCAAACTCTGTTTTTCACAATTCCTGACATTTAATCCTAGTAAAAATTCCCTGTTTTAGGGAATTAAGAATGTGAAATGTCAGAATAATAGTGATTTATTTCAGCTTTTTTTCTTTCATCACATTCCCAGTGGGTCAGACGTTTACATACACTCAATTAGTATTTGGTAGCATTGCCTTTAAATTGTTTATCTTGGGTCAAACGTTTCGGGTAGCCTTCCACAAGCTTCCCACAATAAGTTGGGTGAAATTTGGCCCATTCACCCTGACAGAGTTGGTGTAACTGAGTCAGGTTTGTAGGCTTCCTTGCTCGCACACACTTTTTCAGTTCTGCCCACAAATTTTCTATGGGATTGAGGTCAGGGCTTTGTGATGGCCACGCCAATTCCTTGACTTTGTTGTCCTTAAGCCATTTTGCCACAACTTTGGAAGTATGCTTGTGGTCATTGTCCATTTGGAAGACCCATTTTGGTCATTGTCCATTTGGAAAACCCATTTGCGTCCAAGCTTTAACTTCCTGACTGATGTCTTGAGATGTTGCTTCAATATATCCACATAATTTTCCATCCATCTGATGCCATCTATTTTGTGAAGTGCACCAGTCCCTCCTGCAGCAAAGCACCCCCACAACATGATGCTGTCACCCCCATGCTTCACGGTTGGGATGGTGTTCTTTGGCTTGCAAGCCTCCCCCTTTTTCCTCTAAACATAAAAGTTATATTTTTGTTTTATCAGACCAGAGGACATTTCTCCAAAAAGTACGATCTTTGTCCCAATGTGCAGTTGCAAACCGTAGTCTGGCTTTTTTTTATGGCGGTTTTGGAGCAGTGGCTGCTTCCTTGCTGAGAGACCTTTCAGGTTATGTCGACATAGGACTCGTTTTACTGTGGATATAGATAATTTTGTACCCGTTTCCTCCAGCATCTTCACAAGGTCCTTTGCTGTTGTTCTGGAATTGATTTGCACTTTTCGCACCAAAGTACGTTCATCTCTAGGAGACAGAACGCATCTCCTTCCTGAGCGGTATGACGGCTGCGTGGTCCCATGGTGTTTATACTTGCGTACAATTGTTTGTAAGCGTTCAGCCGTTTGGAAATTGCTCCCAAGGATGAACCAGACTTGTGGAGGTCTACAATTGTTTTTCTGAGGTCTTGGCTGATTTTCTTTTGATTTTCCATGATGTCAAGCAAAGAGGCACTGAGTTTGAAGGTAGGCCTTGAAATACATCCACAGGTACACCTCCAATTGACTCAAATTATGTCAATTAATCAGGGAAATCACCCTGGGAACTCAACTCAAAAACAAGTTTTACATGCCAACCTGAGTTTTCGCTTGAGAACCGAGTTCCATTCTGGCTGCAGAGTTCAATCCATGTATATTACATATAGCCTCAATTCATTTTCAACAAATTGTAACGTGCAGCTTTTGCCATTGAGAAATGTGACTCTTCCTTACTAAGAAACATGGTTTTTGTCTTGACTAAAATATGTGTTTTTGTCCTCTTATGGCAGATCTTTGGATTCCTCAACCTAATACTGTGGGGTGGTAACTGCTGGTTCATCTTTAAGGAGACGCCCTTCCACAAGACGGCCAACCCCCTTGGTGATGCCGAGGAGGGTTTAGGTGTCAGGCCCATGACTTCCTAACTAGGCAGCAGTTCCCTGCTGTCATCGGATACGTTCCAGACTGCATGCAAAGCAGTTGCACTGCACAAATTAACCAATCCTAACTTCCACTCAAATTTGCAATTTGTCTACCATTGGCATCGATGCATGACTATGTGGAAGTGAAGATTTGCCCTTATGTGATTTCTGACTTGTTAAACACTTAAGTGTTTTGAGATTTGGTGTGTGTGTTTCTTTTGCAGACGATCTGGTATGGGGCCGAAATTCCCTCCCGCCAAGTAGTTCCTACATTATACCGTTTCCAATGCCTTGTGAAGTTGCATGTCTCATTCGGTGCAAATGCTGCTTAGAAATGTCTTCTAGTAGCTTATTACGTTGGAAACAGTTTCTTTTCATGCATTGCCAACATTGACAGCTCCACATTTATTATTAAAAAGGGTTCCTAAGTGGTCCATTTTTTTAAGTTATCTAAATGGGTACAAAACTGAACCCAGAGAACACGGAAGGGGGGACGCCATACATTTAGGTCAGAACTAGTTTTGTTTCATGCAGGTAACTGTTTAGTTTAACAGTATATCCAACACAACGATCAAATGCGTCCCTCAGTTTATTGTCAAGACGTGTGAATTTCTTTTTGTTCATTAGAAACCAGTGTTTTTCGTCTCACACTGTTATTTTGAGGATAGTTGAGTGTTTTTGTTTATATTAAAAAAAAAAGATCAATGTATATCAATAACAAGCTGTTATTCTCTCACACTCTGCTTGTTATTTACCAATTATAATAAATATTCACTCCGTTTTGAAATGGTCAGACATTTCAAGTGATGCTGAAAGCCATGGATCACCAGCTAATGTAGATTCAGCTGCAGGCAGGTTTTATTTTATTTAACATTTTTTTTTGTGGATGGTCGGGGCAGGAGAACATTAATTACAAATCATTTATAGATTGCAAGAAATCCAAACAGATGTAATATTTTGACTGAAACATGATTACAAACCTTCCATTTGAATACGATCACGTATCTCTCTGATGCGTGGGACTACTTTGAAAACATGTTCAAAATTAAAATCACTTGTTGCTGATTCGCTGGTGTTTTTTTAGAGTCTTATGTCCAACAATTTAGAACAATTGCTCAGTAAGCTTGGCGGGCCAAATGACATCAATCTGGCCCGCAGGCCATCAGTTGGGGGAACCCTGCCATAAGCAATCCTACAGTACTTACTGTCATATCTTTGAAATGTGCCTTTTTTCCCCCCTGTTGTGCAGCATGGTTTGTCATATTGTTTTAACAATGTTGTAAGAAAATAAAGCCATCAAAACTCCTGTTTTTCACGCCTACCTCACAGTATTGATGACACATCCCTTTGTCACCTACCATTTCAGTTCTTACCACTTCAGTTATGCAAAAATACTGAAGACTGCTTTAAGTTACTTGTATGTTTTTGGTGCCTCTCTTCTACCTCAATGTGATGGGAAGGCAGAACTACTTCTAACTGTCAATGAACTCCTGCTCTGCTTTTAATTTACCTTGTGTATTTTATGTTTCAAATTATCGCCTTCATTCACTCATTTTATTTGGAGAGAAAGGTCAAATGTTATGTATCATTTTTTTTTCAAACGCTATAAATTATTAAAGGGAAAGAGTTGGTAAAGAACGCCAAGGTAACCTGTCTAGATGACTAACGCCACGTAGCACTCACATCTGTAGCCGTGATGTACTTTGGAAGGCTGATTATCGTGGCTCACAACACCATCATCCCAGAAACCGTTGACCAGCACTTCATAGTTACAGATGTAAATGCTACAGGGCGATTAGTCATGTAAACAGGATACCTTTTGAGTTCTTAGGAACAGGGACCATGGTGGTCAGTTTGAAACGTGTTGGAATTACAGACTAGGACGAGGAGAGATCAGTTACATCATTTCAACACCAGATGGCACTAAAACATTACATTCTATACAGAGTAACTATCAACCCCCCTGACATTAATCCATTGGCACTAGACTAGGTCTGTATATTGTTTTATTAAATGTTATACTTAATTAAAAAGGACAGATATTCAAATCTATTCTACTCGATACTGTACATTAACATTCTATAATGTTCTACTTTCCTGAACGAGGCCTACTGGACCGGTGCATACTGTATCAAAACATTTCCAAGTTATCCCTGCCTGTTTCAGACAGTTTGCTTCCATTTGGTTCATAGTGAATACCATCTAACGTCCCAGCATACACCTCACCAGACACAGGTCATCATACTCATAATGGTGTTCCAACAAAAACAAAACAGACCTGAAGGTGTGAGTTGCTAGCATCTAACCTTTCAGAGGCCGGCTGTTTATAACTATTATTATTATTATTATTATTATTCAAATCAGTAGTAGCTGCAAGGAGTTGGGAAAAGAGGAATCTTAAAATAGATCTCTGAGGAGGGAGAGAGAGGCTGAAACACAGCCTTGCAATCCACAGAGAAGAGAGTTCAGGCAGTCATTGAATGTAGAGATACATTTACTGTATGACAAAACGATTGCACGAGAGAGAACATTATTTCCAGAGAGAAACACTGTTCATTGTAGCTTTATAGCTTTGAAGACAAGCCTTTTTAACTTTCCTCGAGGGTGATTCTGCCATTGAAAAAAGGAATACTGTACTCCAACAATGGACGTGTCTAATCATATGAACTATTCTAGATTCCAGTCTGTGTAGATATTGCAATGAGGATTTATTTCAGTCTATGAATCAGCTTCAAGCAAATCGTTTTTTTATATAATGCTAATTTAATAACCCTAGACCCACTGCACAGAGTGGAGTACAATAGTCTTTCATTAGTGAGGGCTAGAGAGTCCAAGGTGAGTCAGCACCATGGACAGCTCTACAGGGCTAGAGAGGCCAAGGTGAGTCGGCACCATGGACAGCTCTACAGGGCTAGAGAGACCAAGGTGAGTCAGCAACATGGACAGCTCTACAGGGCTAGAGAGACCAAGGTGAGTCGGCACCATGGACAGCTCTACAGGGCTAGAGAGACCAAGGTGAGTCGGCACCATGGACAGCTCTACAGGGCTAGAGAGACCAAGGTGAGTCGGCACCATGGACAACTCTACAGGGCTAGAGAGACCAAGGTGAGTCGGCACCATGGACAGCTCTACAGGGCAAGAGAGACCAAGGTGAGTCGGCACCATGGACAGGGCTAGAGAGGCCAAGGTGAGTCAGCACCATGGACAGCTCTACAGGGCTAGAGAGGCCAAGGTGAGTCAGCACCATGGACAGCTCTACAGGGCTAGAGAGGCCAAGGTGAGTCAGCACCATGGACAGATCTACAGGGCTAGAGAGGCCAAGGTGAGTCAGCACCATGGACAGCTCTACAGGGCTGGAGAGGCCAAGGTGAGTCAGCACCATGGACAGCTCTACAGGGCTAGAGAGGCCAAGGTGAGTCAGCACCATGGACAGCTCTACAGGGCTAGAGAGGCCAAGGTGAGTCAGCACCATGGACAGCTCTACAGGGCTAGAGAGGCCAAGATGAGTCAGCACCATGGACAGCTCTACAGGGCTAGAGAGGCCAAGGTGAGTCGGCACCATGGACAACTCTACAGGGCTAGAGAGGCCAAGATGAGTCAGCACCTGGACTGAGGGCTTGTAGGCCTGTTGTAAGGCAGGTCCTCACCAGACATCACCAGCAACAACGTCGCCTATGGGCACAAACCCACCGTCGCTGGACCAGACAGGACTGGCAAAAAGTGCTCTTCACTGATGAGTTACGGTTTTGTCTCACAAGGGGTGATGGTCAGATTCGCGTTTATCATTGAAGGAATGAGCGTTACACCGAGGCCTGTACTCTGGAGCGGGATGACAGCATGACAATGCCACCACCCACACTGCTCGTTCTGTGATTTCCTGCAAGACAGGAATGTCAGTGTTCTGCCATGGCCAGCGAAGAGCCCGGATCTCAATCCCATTGAGGACATCTGGGACCTGTTGGATCGGAGGGTGAGGGCTATGGCCATTCCTCCCCAGTGGGGTAACATCTCACAGCAAGAACTGGCCAATCTGGTGCAGTCCATGAGGAGGAGATGCACTGCAGTACTTAATGCAGCTGGTGGCCACACCAGATTCTGACTGTTACTTTGTTCAGGGACACATTCCATTTCTGTTAGTCACATGTCTCTGGAACTTGTTCAGTTTATGTCTCAATTGTTGAGTCTTGTTATGTTCATACAAATATTTACACATGTTAAGTTTGTCGAAAATAAATGCAGTTGACAGTGAGAGGACGTTTCTTTTTTTTGCTGAGTTTACGTGATCGTAGTTCGTCTATTTTATTATCGATTGATTGTACGTTGGCTAATAGGACCGATGGTAAAGGTAGATCACCCTACCGGCAACGGATCCTTACAAGGCAACCGGACCGGCGTCCACGATACCTCAGTCTGTTCCTCCTGTGAATGACGGGAATTAGGGCCCTGTCGGGCATCTGAAGTAAATCCTTCCTGTCTGACTTGTTGAAGAAGAATTCCTCCAGTACGAGGTGAGTAATCGCTGCTCTGATATCAAGAAGCTCTTTTCGGCCATAAGAAACAGTGGCAGAAACATTATGTACAAAATAAGTTACAAATAACACAAAAAACACACACAATAGCACAATTGGTTACGGGATCGTAAAACGGCAGCCATCCATTATTTTCAATCATCTCTCCTATTCCCCAGAAGAACCAACCTGCATATGGAAACTCCCTCTAGCCCATGCCTACACCAATCCAATGCTTTTAAACTAGTGAGGAGTAGTGAACAGGTGCACACTTCAGGAGGAAGGAGAGATTATTGGGACGCAGCCATAGAGAGACAGGTGATGAGGTGCCAGAGGATTGGCTGGTGATGAAGATAGATTAGGCCTGTATCTGTTATCTGTAATAAGGAAAAAACACACAGGGTTATGGGGGTCAGTATGTTCCAGCATTGTCTGTCTGACATCTCCCTACTGGGCAGTAGGGAGACAGACAGGGGAGGACAGACAGACAGAAAGACAGACAGACAGACAGGGGAGGAGAGACAGACAGATAGACAGAAACAGACAGGGGAGGAGAGACAGACAGACAGACAGACAGACAGACAGACAGACAGACAGACAGACAGACAGACAGACAGACAGACAGACAGACAGACAGACAGACAGACAGACAGACAGACAGAAACAGACAGACAGACTTGCAGAGAGAAAAATAAAAACTCTGTCTTTAGATGTCTCGCTGCCGGATCCTTCCTTGTCTTCTGAAACGTCGTTGTGTGATGGGTGGAATTATTGGAGAGTAACATGCTTTTTCATTCTATTACATTATACATTCAATGGTCCTGTGTGGCTCAGTTGGTAGAGCATGGTGTTTGCAACGCCAGGGTTGTGGGTCCGATTCCCACGGGGGACCAGTACGGAGCAAAAATGTATGAAATGTATGCATTCACTACTGTAAGTCGCTCTGGATGAGAGCGTCTGCTAAATGACTAACATGTAAATGTAATGATTGGCTGTCAGCCACTCGGTTCCTTGTTCCTATTTCAGTACAATCTTATTCATACATTTCTCCATTACATCAGAAATGACTTATCGGTGTTACTATGACAGCATCTGTTGTAATGTTTTCATTAGACAAGCACGTCACTGTTGAATAAAAGAAATGGCTGGTAAAGTCACTGTTCAATTCAAGATTAAAACGCTGTCATCACCACAAGTAAATCCCAAACCGGTGAGCACAGTAGAGTTCTGTAGCATAGCTTATCATGCCAACCCAGCCCATCCTTCCTGTGTCTGTATCTCCCTCCAGCTCCTCCTTCCTGTGTCTGTATCTCCCTCCAGCTCCTCCTTCCTGTGTCTGTATCTCCCTCCAGCTCCTCCTTCCTGTGTCTGTATCTCCCTCCAGCCCATCCTTCCTGTGTCTGTATCTCCCTCCAGCCCCTCCTTCCTGTGTCTGTATCTCCCTCCAGCTCCTCCTTCCTGTGTCTGTATCTCCCTCCAGCCCCTCCTTCCTGTGTCTGTATCTCCCTCCAGCTCCTCCTTCCTGTGTCTGTATCTCCCTCCAGCTCCTCCTTCCTGTGTCTGTATCTCCCTCCAGCCCATCCTTCCTGTGTCTGTATCTCCCTCCAGCCCCTCCTTCCTGTGTCTGTATCTCCCTCCAGCCCCTCCTTCCTGTGTCTGTATCTCCCTCCAGCTCCTCCTTCCTGTGTCTGTATCTCCCTCCAGCCCATCCTTCCTGTGTCTGTATCTCCCTCCAGCTCCTCCTTCCTGTGTCTGTATCTCCCTCCAGCCCCTCCTTCCTGCACCAGTCAGACAGGCCAGAGGATAGCACCTGTCAGACAGGCCAGAGGATAGCACCTGTCAGACAGGCCAGAGATAGCACCAGTCAGACAGGCCAGAAGATAGCACCAGTCAGACAGGCCAGAGGATAGCACCTGTCAGACAGGCCAGAGGATAGCACCTGTCAGACAGGCCAGAGGATAGCACCAGTCAGACAGGCCAGAAGATAGCACCAGTCAGACAGGCCAGAGGATAGCACCAGTCAGACAGGCCAGAGGATAGCACCAGTCAGACAGGCCAGAGGATAGCACCAGTCAGACAGGCCAGAGGATAGCACCAGTCAGACAGGCCAGAGGATAGCACCAGTCAGACAGGCCAGATGTCGTTCAGCAGTGGAGTGAGTCAGCCAGCCACACTACAGTACGAATGGAAGTTCACAGTGGGCTACCGCAGCATTTCTCAATCTGTTTTAATCCAGGTACTTCAAAAGCTATGATGGTTCCTCCTTTTGGGGGGGGGTGGGGGGGGTGGGGACTTGGACATAAACACTGATGAATTCAGTGCTAGCTAACCATTGTGGTGGATATTCTAAAATAAAGATTTGCTCGTTTATTTTTCTGAGCTCAGGAGAATAACAGTGTTAAACAGTGCAGTGTAGACAGTCTGAATCCCGAAGCATTGGGTGATAAGCACATATCTTTATAGTTTCCTGTTCTTGGGGCGGGACTTTCAGTTCTCCTTTTATCTATACGAGGACAGAGGAGCAAGCTGGTTTGCAACACAGAATTATACTCAGAAGATCTATGGAGAGGGAAATCAATCTAATAGAAAAATGATCCATGAAATGTGTGAATGAGTCCATCTCAGGGGAATAACACTAACCCTGTTTCCTGCTGTCATCTGCACGTTGGGGTTTGTGTTGCTTTAACTCTGTATTCATCTCCCCTCAGCTCACTGACTCTGGACTAAAGTCATGCCAGGCCATGTTAGGTACACACAACTGCTATAGAGGGGGAAGGCAGTAACATTATTTTGTAGACATTTCAGAAGCTAGCCTTCACAGAATATTACGGACATACATTTTCAGAAAAGGCGATTTGTATGGAGACGCCCTCGTTTGAGGTCTCATTCCTTGGTTGGTTCCTCTCCATGCTACACTGTGCATGTCATCATGTCATCATGTCATCATGTGATCATGTCATTTCATCATGTCATCATTTCATCATGTGATCATGTGATCATGTCATCATGTGATCATGTCATCATGTCATCATGTCATCATGTGATCATGTCATCATTTCATCATGTGATCATGTCATCATGTGATCATGTCATCATTTCATCATGTGATCATGTCATCATGTGATCATTTCATCATGTCATCATGTGATCATGTGATCATGTCATCATGTGATCATGTCATCATGCCATCATGTGATCATGTCATCATGTCATCATTTCATCATGTGATCATGTCATGTCATCATGTGATCATGTCATCATGTGATCATGTCATCATGTCATCATGTCATCATTTCATCATTTCATCATGTGATCATGTCATGTCATCATGTGATCATGTCATCATGTGATCATGTCATCATGTCATCATTTCATCATGTGATCATGTCATGTCATCATGTGATCATGTGATCATGTGATCATTTCATCATGTGATCATGTGATCATTTCATCATGTGATCATGTGATCATGTCATCATGTCATCATGTGATCATGTGATCATTTCATCATGTGATCATGTGATCATGTCATCATGTCATCATTTCATCTGTGATCATGTCAAGAGAAACTAACACAAAGTGGAAATAATTCATTAGTGAAGCTGGAGGTGACATAAAGGGGACAGATAAGTGATTAGAGGGAAAATATATTCCTTTGAGGGATCAGATCAGCGTTGCCTCTGTGTGTGTGTATGTGCTTGTCTGCCTGTCTGCCTGCCCGCCCGCCTGCCTGCCTGCCTGCCTGCCTGCCTGCCTGCCTGCCTGCCTGCCTGTCTGTCTGTCTGTCTGTCTGTCTGTCTGTCTGTCTGTCTGTCTGTCTGTCTGTGATAATGGTGACGGTGGAATGAAATGTAATCATTATAATGACAGTGCAGTACGTTTAGAAACAATAAGCCTCTTCTTCTCAGAAATGTCCAGACACACTACAGCGGGACCAGATTCATAGATGGGACTACAAGATGACTGAAACCCTTTAAATCCTGTACATCTCACCACAAGGTTCATTCCCTGGCACCACGATTACCGCCGCTAGATACTGGCTTTATTTAACACTGTGAAATAAATCTGTTTAACTTCCAGAGAGAGAGAGAGAGAGAGAGAGAGAGAGAGAGAGAGAGAGAGAGAGAGAGAGACAGGGCTTTAGAGCCCACACAGGACTGATCTGCCTGCTGTGGGCGCTTGGCTTGTAGAAGGGGGAGGACACTGGACTCTCTACAGAGATCATGTAAGAACATTCCCGACCACGTCTCAGGACAGGATCGGAATGAATGAATGAAACTAATGAAATGAACGGGTCATTTTCTCTACATCCTGGCATGAGAACTTAACAGTAACAAAGGTCCTCAATGAAGAAAATCAAGAGACAAAAACCAAACAGCGTCTGCATGTGGGGTTTCTATTGTTGTCTTCATTGTGCTGAACAGTGATTACAGGACCTAGGAACAGACAGACACCACACTGCGACCGGCTGGTTTATGTAACCTGTGTTTCCGGTCGTTGGGAATTGAGACAGCTTGCATAGCCATGGGCCCCCCTCCTCCCGCTTCTTTTTCTAAGCTCCTTTCACTAATTTGTAATGTTCCTCCTCTCACAGAGGGTTTCATCTGGGTAGAACTGTGTTTGGAGGGATTGTGCCTTGCGTGTGTAAAATTTGGTACGGGATGGCAGAATCACTTCATTTCCTGTTTGTTTACTGGTTTTGTAGAAGTAGTGCAGAGAACAGATTAGATTACAACCGAAGTTAAAGTTGTCTTTATTCATGATGTTGGTGCTATGTTGTTTCATAACTTTGCAACAGTACCTGCTGTGGTATCTCAGTCAGACAGGAGTCAGCAAGGAGTCAGCCAACAGCCAGCCAGGAGCCAATAGCCAGCAGCCAGGAGCCAACAGCTAGGAGCCAATAGCCAGGAGCCAAGATCCAGCAGCCAGGAGTCATCCATCAGCCAGGATTCAGCCCTGGGCATCAGCAGCACACACACAGTGACACATTATGGAACACAGGGTGTTACTGCATGGGGTCCAGGGAGCTACTGCATGGGGTCCAGGGAGCTACTGCATGGGGTCCAGTGAGCTACTGCATGGGGTCCAAGGAGCTACTGCATGGGGTCCAGGGAGCTACTGCATGGGGTCCAGGGAGCTACTGCATGGGGTCCAGGGAGCTACTGCATGGGGTCCAGGGAGCTACTGCATGAGGTCCAGGGTGTTACTGCATGGGGTCCAGGGAGCTACTGCATGGGGTCCAGGGAGCTACTGCATGGGGTCCAGGGAGATACTGCATGGGGTCCAGGGAGCTACTGCATGGGGTCCAGGGAGCTACTGCATGGGGTCCAGGGAGCTACTGCATGAGGTCCAGGGTGTTACTGCATGGGGTCCAGGGAGCTACTGCATGGGGTCCAGGGAGCTACTGCATGGGGTCCAGGGAGCTACTGCATGGGGTCCAGGGAGCTACTGCATGGGGTCCAGGGTGTTACTGCATGGGGTCCAGGGAGCTACTGCATGGGGTCCAGGGAGCTACTGCATGGGGTCCAGGGAGCTACTGCATGGGGTCCAGGGTGTTACTGCATGGGGTCCAGGGAGCTACTGCATGGGGTCCACAATTATTTTATTTGTATGGATATTGCTAGCTACCACAGAATACCATCGTGGATACCATTTTAATGTGTCTGCGTCCAGTGTGAAGGATGTTAGAGGTTCTTTCACGAGCCAATGCTAACTAAGGTTAGCACAATGACTGGAAGTTTACAGGAACAGTTAGCATGCTAGTAGATAAATGGCTTCATTGCCATAATCTCAAACGGCCCCTTTAATATGGAGGAAATTACAGTCACCGGAGTTAATTACAGGGTTTTTTATGTTTTAAAAGTTCTTAGGTTCTATAATTTTTGGGACGTAAAAACAGTTTCAGAGTAAGGAACAAAACCAGGTAGAATGCAGAAAAGATATTGAACTACATCTTATCACTGTACACTGCGTTTTATTTTCAGCAAACTGAACATGTGTAAATATTTGTATGAACATAACAAGATTCAACAACTGAGACATAAACTGAACAAGTTCCACAGACATGTGACTAGCATAAATGGAATAATGTGTCCCTGAACAAAGGGGGGGTCAAAATCAAAAGTAACAGTCAGTATCTGGTGTGGCCACCAGCTGCATTAAGTACTGCAGTGCATCTCCTCCTCATGGACTGCACCAGATTGGCCAGTTCTTGCTGTGAGATGTTACCCCACTCTTCCACCAAGGCACCTGCAAGTTCCCGGACATTTATGGGGGGAATGGCCATAGCCCTCACCCTTCGAGCCAACAGGTCCCAGACGTGCTCAATGGGATTGAGATTCGGGCTCTTCGCTGGCCATTCCTGTCTTGCAGGAAATCACGCACAGAACGAGCAGTATGGCTGGTGGCATTGTCATGCTGGAGGGTCATGTCAGGATAAGCCTGCAGGAAGGGTACCACATGAGGGAGGAGGATGTCCTCCCTGTAACGCACAGCATTGAGATTGCCTGCAATGACAACAAGCTCAGTCCGATGATGCTGTGACACACCACCCCAGACCATGACGGACCCTCCACCTCCAGAGTACAGGCCTCGGTGTAACGCACATTTTTTCGACGGTAAATTCGAATCTGACCATCACCCCTGGTGAGACAAAACCGCGACTCGTCAGTGAAGAGCACTTTTTGCCAGTCCTGTCTAGTCCAGCGATGGTGGGTTTGTGCCAATAGGAGACGTTGTTGCCGGTGATGTCTAGTGAGGACCTGCGTTACAACAGGCCTATAAGCCCTCAGTCCCGCCTCTCAGCCCATTGCGGACAGTCTGAGCACTGATGGAGGGATTGTGTGTTCCTGGTGTAACTCGGGCAGTTGTTGTTGCCATCCTGTACCTGTCCCGCAGGTGTGATGTTCGGATGTACCGATCCTGTGCAGGTGTTGTTACACGTGGTCTGCCACTGCGAGGACGATCAGCTGTCCATCCTGTCTCCCTGTAGCGCTGTCTGAGTCGTCTAACAGTACGGACATTGCAATTTATTGCCCTGGCCCCATCTGCAGTCCTCATGCCTCCTTGAAGCATGCCTAAGGCACGTTCACGCAGATGAGCAGGGACCCTGGGCATCTTTCTTTTGGTGTTTTTCAGAGTCAGTAGAAAGGCCTCTTTAGTGTCCTAAGTTTTCATAACTGTGACCTTAATTGCCTACCGTCTGTAAGCTGTTAGTGTCTTAACGACCGTTCCACAGGTGCCTGTTCATTCATTGTTTATGATTCATTGAACAAGCATGGGAAACAGTGTTTAAACCCTTTACAATGAAGATCTGTGATGTTATTTGGATTTTACGGAATTATCTTTGAAAGACAGGGTCCTGAAAATGGACATTTATTTTTTTGCTGAGCTTATATACATTTTAATAATACCATCTCTGAGAACTAACAACCAAATAAAAGCTAGACAGTCCGGGAGAATAAAGAAATTAAAAAAGCGGGCATTCAGGGCATATTGATTTTGGTATGTTTGAGCAGAGGAACAGCATTAGTCATGTCAAAACGCTGTCACGATCGTCGTAATGATTGGACCAAGGCGCAGCGTGAGTAGCGTTCCACATCTTTATTATAATGTGAAACTTCAGCAAAATACAAAAACAATAAATGATCAAACGAAACGTGAAGACAGTGAAGTGCAAACAGGCACCTACACAAAAACAAGATCCCATAAAACACAGTGGGGAAATGGCTGCCTAAATATGATCCCCAATCACAGACAACGCTAAACAGCTGCCTCTGATTGGGAACCATACCAAGCACCCCAACATAGAAATAGACAACATAGAACACCCCTAGTCACGCCCTGACCTACTATACCATAGAGAACCAAGGGCGTGACAAACGCATAGACAAATTGCAGGAAATTGGCTTTAAAACTGCTAAACAGCTCCATGCCAAACTGTGTAGAGTTGCAGAAAGATTTTCTCTACACTGCTAAGATACATTTCTAGCTCATAGAATATGTTAGAGTTTACACTTCCTCTTCCAATGAACTGTGGGGAGGTCAACATAATGAAACTGTCTACCTAATCTGTTCATCTTAAAACCTCTTTGGGCTAGGGGGCGGTATTTTCGCGTCCGGATGAAAAGTGTGCCCAAAGTAAACTGCCTCCTACTCAGGCCCAGAAGCTACCCCATATGCATATAATTCGTAGATTTGGATGGAAAACACTGTAAAGTTTCCAAAACTGTTAAAATTCAGTCTGTGAGTATAACAGAACTTATTTGGCAGGCGAAATCCCGAGGACAAACCATCCAGGATTTCTTTTTGGAGGTGACAGTATTTTCAATGGGGTTTCTATGTGGATCTAGATTTCTAAGGCACTTGCTTGCATTTCCTATCGCTTCCACTGGATGTCAACAGTCTTTAGAAATTGGTTGATGTTTTTCTTTTGAGTGATGAAGAAGTATTGCTGTTCAGAATGAGGGTCGAGTCTAGTGTACAGTTGTGGTTGGGGTGCGCGACCTGAAAGCTCGCTCCACTTTGTTTTCATCCTGTATTGAACACAGTTTATCCCGTCTTAAATTTCATTGATTATTTACGTAAAAAAATACCTAAAGTTGCATTAGGAAAGTTGTTTGAAATGTTTGGATCAAGATTACAGGTAACTTATTAGATATTTTGTAGTCATGTTGCGCGAGTTGGAACCGGTGTTTTTCTGAATAAAACGCGCCAAATAAATTGACATTTTGGAGCTATAACGACGGAATTAATCGAACAAAAAGGACGATTTGTGATGTTTATGGGACATATTGGAGTGCCAACAGACGAAGTTCTTCAAAGGTAAGGCATGAATTAAATCGTTATTTCTGACTTTTGTGTTGCGCCTGGCGGGTTGAAATCTGATTTTCATGTGTTGGTATGCTGGGCGCTGTCCTAAGATAATCGCATGGTTTGCTTTCGCCGTAAATCCTTTTTGACAACAGAGAGAGGGGAAGAGATGAATAAATATCAGTTGTTTATTGAAAGGGGAGTGGCTGTATTGTTAGTTCAGTGGAGTAGAGTGGGGAGGTCCTCTACTCTGTCAGGTTCAGGTAACAATGGCCATGGTGTTATGGCTGCCTGGCCTGCAGCAGCTGAGATCCTCCCTAGTGTTATGGCTGCCTGGCCTGCAGCAGCTGAGATCCTCCATGGTGTTATGGCTGCCTGGCCTACAGCAGCTGAGATCCTCCATGGTGTTATGGCTGCCTGGCCTGCAGCAGCCGAGATCCTCCATGGTGTTATGGCTTCCTGGCCTGCGGAAGCTGAGGGCCTCTCATACAGGTCCAGAATGATCCTCCATTTGACCAGGCTTAAAAGGACGATTGAGTCAGTACTGAACAGAATACAGTTCAGAACCAAGGATGGCAGGTATCTTGAGACAATGTGAAGGAAATAACCCAAATTGTCTTATGCTCCTGTCAGATTGTACATACAGTAGCATCTCTTCTCATGAGATATTCTGGGAAAAAAATAGAACTGGAAGGCTTTACTGTGAGTCACTGGTTATTTGGAGCCTTGGCTTCCCTCACTGTGTTTCCTATCTCTAGTCTACTGGCACTCATCACCGCTAAGGAGCAGGAGTTGACGGTTCAATCCCCCGAGGAAAAGGATTATCGTTGTTTCCCACAGATTTAATTATCATGGCTGAATCCCCTGGGAATGGTGAGAATCAACGCCTCCAATCCTGTGTGTGTCTACTCCTTCAATCCTCGCTGATGCCTTGAGGGTGACATTAACAGGTATCAGTGAGGCGGACTGAGACATGCCCACATTCTCTCTATATTTCCTTTATGCTCTCTCCATCCTCTCCCCCATCCGTCATCCCTTTCATTGTATTCTCTCTCTCTCTCTATCTCTCTATTTCTCTGCTGTTCTCTCTCTCTCTCTCTCTCTCTCTCTCTCTCTCTCTCTCTTCATCTTTCCCTCTCTTGTTTTCTTTTCATCTTTCTATCTCTCCTCTCTCCCTGGCTCCTCTCTATCTCTCTTTTGTTGTTCTCTTGCTGAATGGATTCATTGCTCAGCTTAATTACTATTGGATTAATCATGTCTCAATATAGATAATTTCAATGAAACAGTGAAATGTAACAGGTCAATGGGTTTACTGTCGCGTGGGATAAATGATCGGAGCAGGAATACGTAATAGGGGGTTTAATACATGCCATGAAAAGGCACAGGGACGAAGCCCAAAACAAACACGCATACAAAAACACACTGATGTAACCCAAACAAAAGAGCGAGGTTAAACCTCTAAAAAATACACGGGACGAGTCCCGTAATAACAATACACAGGACGAGTCCCATAATAACAATACACGGGACGAGACCCGTAATTAACAATACACAGGACGAGTCCCGTAATAACAATACACGGGACGAGACCCGTAATAACAACACACAGGACGAGACCCATAATAACAATACACGGGACGAGACCCGTAATTAACAATACACAGGACGAGTCCCGTAATAACAATACACGGGACGAGACCCGTAATAACAATACACAGGACAAGACCCGGACGAGACCCATAATAACAATACACAGGACGAGACCCATAATAACAATACACAGGACCAGACCCGTAATAACAATACACAGGACGAGACCCGGACGAGACCCATAATAACAATACACAGGACGAGACCCATAATAACAATACACAGGACGAGACCCATAATAACAATACACAGGACGAGACCCATAATAACAATACACAGGACCAGACCCGTAATAACAATACACAGGACGAGACCCGGACGAGACCCATAATAACAATACACAGGGGAACAACAACCGATAAGACAATGGTGAACAGAGGGCACATATATAGAATTACTAAGCAGGGGAATTGGAATCAGGTGTGTGTAATGAAACAGTTCAGTGACGCCTAGAAGGCCAGTGACGTAGACCTCCGGAACTGGTTGCACGGAATGACATTTCTATTTGTATTTATATTTATATTTTAGTCATTTAGCAGATGTTCTTATCATAGATATCATACAATCCATTCATTATTAAATCTTGGTTAAGCCAGAACTAAAATCTTGCGTAATTTGGTATGTTTAGGTAGTCTGTCCACGATCAATCAATCAATCAATCAAATATATTTATAAAGCCCTTCTTACATCAGCTGATGTCACAAAGTGCTGTACAGAAACCCAGCTTAAAACCCCAAACAGCCAGCAATGCAGGTGTAGAAGCACGGTGGCTAGGAAAAACTCCCTAGAAAGGCCAGAACCTAGGAAGAAACCTAGAGAGGAACCAGGCTATGAGGGGTGGCCAGTCCTCTTCTGGCAGTGCCGGGTGGAGATTATAACAGAACATGGCCAAGATGTTCAAATGTTCATAGATGACCAGCAGGGTCAAATAATAATAATCACAGTGGTTGTCGAGGGTGCAACAGGTCAGCACCTCAGGAGTAAATGTCAGTTGGCTTTTCATAGCCGATCATTCAGAGTAACTCTACCGCTCCTGCTGTCACTAGAGAGTTGAAAACAGCAGGTCTGGGACAGGTAGCACGTCCAGTGAACAGGTCAGGGTTCCATAGCCGCAGGCAGAACAATTGAGACTGGAGCAGCAGCACAACCTCGGTGGACTGTGAACAGCAAGGAGTCATCAGGCCAGGTAGTCCTGAGGCATGGTCCTAGGGCTCAGGTCCTTCGAGAGAGAGAAAGAGAAAAAGAAAGAAAGAAAGAGAGAAAGAAAGCGAGAGAATTAGAGAGAGCATACTTAAATTCACACAGGATACCGGATAAGACAGGAGAAATACTCCACATATAACAGACTGACCCTAGCCCCATGACACATAAATTCCTGCAGCATAAATACTGGAGGCTGAGACAGGAGGGGTCGGGAGACACTGTGGCCCCGTCCGACGATACCCCCGGACAGGGCCAAACAGGCAGGAAATAACCCCACACACTTTGCCAAAGCACAGCCCCCACAGCACTGGAGTGATAACTTCAACCACCAACTTACCATCCTGATACAAGGCTGAGTATAGCCCACGAAGATCTCCCCCACAGCACAACCCAAGGGGGGGGCGCCAACCCAGACAGGAAGATCACGTCAGTGACTCAACCCACTCAAGTGACGCACCCCTCCTAGGGACGGCATGGAAGAGCACCAGTAAGCCAGTGACTCAGCCCCGTAATAGGGTTAGAGGCAGAGAATCCCAGTGTAGAAAGGGGAACCGGCCAGGCAGAGACAGCAAGGGCGGTTCGTTGCTCCAGTGCCTTTCTGTTCACCTTCACACTCCTGGGCCAGACTACACTCAATCATAGAACCTACTGAAGAGATGAGTCTTCAATAAAGACTTAAAGGTTGAGACCGAGTCTGCGTCTCTCACATGGATAGGCAGATCATTCCATAAAAATGGAACTCTATAGGAGAAAGCCCTGCCTTCAGCTGTTTGCTTAGAAATTCTAGGGACAGTTAGGAGGCCTGCGTCTTGTGACCGTAGCGTACGTGTAGGTATGTTCGGCAGGACCAAATTGGAAAGATAGGTAGGAGTAAGCCCATGTAATGCTTTGAAGGTTAGCAGTAAAACCTTGAAATCAGCCCTTGCCTTAACAGGAAGCCAGTGTAGAGAGGCTAGCACTGGAGTAATATGATAAAAAATTTTGGTTCTAGCAGCCGTGTTTAGCACTAACTTATTTAGTGCTTTATCCGGGTAGCCGGAAAGTAGAGCATTGTAGTAGTCTAACCTAGAAGTGACAAAAGCATGGATTCATTTTTTTGCATCACTTTTGGACACAACGTTTCTGATTTTTGCAATGTTACGTAGATGGAAAAAAGCTGTCCTTGAAACAGTCTTGATATGTTCGTCAAAAGAGAGATCAGGGTCCAGAGTAACGCCGAGGTCCTTCACAGTTTTATTTGAGACGACTGTACAACCATCAAGATGAATTGTCAGATTCAACAGAAGATCTCTTTGTTTCTTGGGACCGAGAACAAGCATCTCTGTTTTGTCCGAGTTTAAAAGTAGAACGTTTGCTTCCATCCACTTCCTTATGTCTGAAACACAGGCTTCCAGGGAGGGCAATTTTGGGGCTTCACCATGTTTCATCAAAATGTACAGCTGTGTGTCATCAGCATTGCGGTGAAAGTTATCATTATGTTTCCGAATGACATCACCATGAGGTAAAATATATAGTGAAAACAATAGTGGTCCTAAAACGGAGCCTTGAGGAACACTGAAATTTACAGTTGATTTGTCAGAGGACAAACCATCCACAGAGACAAGCTGATATCTTTCCGACAGATAAGATCTAAACCAGGTCAGAACTTGTCCGTGTAGACCAATTTGGGTTTCCAATCTCTCCAAAAGAATGTGGTGGTCGATGGTATCAAAAGCAGCACTAAGGTCTAGGAGCACGAGGACAAATGCAGAGCCTCGGTCTGACGCCATTAAAAGGTAATTTACCATCTTCACAAGTGCAGTCTCAGTGCTATGATGGGGTCTAAAACCAGACTGAAGCGTTTTGTATACATTGTTTGTCTTCAGGAAGGCAGTGAGTTGCTGCGCAACTGTCACGCCCTGACCTTAGAGAGCCCTTTTTATTCTCTATTTTGTTAGGTCAGGGTGTGACTTGGGTGAGCATATCTATGTTTCTATTTCTTTGTTGGCCTAGTGTGGTTACCAATCAGAGGTAGCTGTTTATCGTTCACTCTGATTGGGGATCATACTTAGGCAGCCCTTTTTCTCACCTGTGATTGTGGGATCTTGTTTGTGTGTAGTTGCTTTCTGCACTGCATGTAGCTTTACATTCGTTTTTGTATATATATTTTTTTTCCGGTGTCATTTTTATTAAAAGTAAAATGTACGCCTCTCTATGGCCAGGGCGTTACAGTACGCCTACCACGCTGCACCTTGGTCTCCTTCTTACGACGAACGTAACAGCAACAGCTTTTTATTTTTTTGAGAGGAATGGGAGATTCGATATAGGTCGATAGATTTTAATATTTTCTGCGTCAAGGTTTGGCTTTTTCAAGAGAGGCTTTATTACTGCCACTTTTAGTGAGTTTGGTACAGATCCGTTTATTATGTTCAACATAGGAGGGCCAAGCACAGGAAGCAGCTCTTTCAGTAGTTTAGTTGGAATAGGGTCCAGTATGCAGCTTGAAGGTTTAGAGGCCAGGATTATTTTCATCAATGTGTCAAGAGATATAGTACTAAAACACTTTAGTGTCTCCCTTGATCCTAGGTCCTGGCAGAGTTGTACAGACTCAGAACAACTGAGTTTTGGAGGATTACAGAGATTTAAAGAGGAGTCCGTAATTTGCTTTCTAATGATCATGATTTATTCCTTAAAGAAGTTCATGAATTTATCACTGCTAAATTGAAAGCCATCATCTCTTGGGGAACGCTGCTTTTTAGTTAGCTTTGCGACAGTATAAAAAATAAATGTTGGATTGTTCTTATTTTCCTCAATTAAGTTGAAAAAATAGGATGATCGAGTAGCAGTGAGGTATCTTCGATATTGTGCAGCACTGTCTTTCCAAGCTAGTCGGAAGACTTCCAGTTTGGTGTAGTGCCATTTCCGTTCCAATTTTCTGGAAGCTTGCTTCCAAGCTCGGGTACTTTCTGTATACCAGGGAGCTAGTTTCTTATGACAAATGTTTTTTGGGTTTTTAGGGGTGTGACTGCATCCAGGGTATTGCACAAGGTTAAATTGAGTTCCTCAGTTAGGTGGTTAACTGATTTTTGTACTCTGACGTCCTTGGGTAGGTGGAGGGAGTCTGGAACGGCATCTAGGAATTTTTGGGATGTCTGAGAATTTATAGCACGGATTGGAATCTGATTGATTGATTGCTTCTGTGGACAGGTGTCTTTTATACAGGTAACAAGCTGAGATTAGGAGCACTCCCTTTAAGAGTGTGCTCCTAATCTCAGCTCGATACCTGTATAAAAGACACCTGGGAGCCAGAAACCTTTCTGTTTGAGAGGGGGTCAAATACTTATTTCCCTCATTAAAATGCAAATCAATTTATAACATTTTAGACATGCGGTTTTCTGGATTTTTTTGTTGTTATTCTGTCTCTCACTGTTCAAATAAACCTACCATTAAAATGATAGACTGATCATTTCTTTGTCAGTGGGCAAACGTACAAAATCAGCAGGGGATCAAATACTTTTTCCCCTCACTGTAGATCGAGGCATAGACACGGTCTCAATGTGTCACGTCCTGACCAGCAGATGGAGCTAGTGTTTTAGTTTTGGGGTCAGGACGTGGCATGTTTGTGTTGGGAATGTTTGTGGATGATTGGGACTTCCAATTGAAGGCAGGTGTGTATAGTTGCCTTTGATTGGAAGTCCTATATAGGTGTGTGTGTTTTTCTTTGGGGTTGTGGGTGGTTGTTTTGCACTGTGTTTTCAAGCCTGCAAACTGTTGCTGCTGCTGTCGTGGTTTTTGTTTCCTGTGGATGCTTTACTCTTTTTTTGTTAATTAAAATATGAGTATCCACACTTCCGCTGCGCCTTGGTCCTCCTTCCAACAGCACAAAGTATTTTGTGACAGAACCACCCACCTACAAAGGACCAAGCAGCGGAAGAAGGCTGGCGAGGACTGGGAGACCGAGAGGCACCCCCAATAATTTTTTAAGGGGGGGGGCGCAAGGGCTGTGTGACGGGGCAGGAGCTGCCCGCCAGTCAACAGTCGCCAGAGCTGCCCGCCAGTCAACAGTCGTCAGAGCTGCCCGCCAGTCAACAGTCACCAGAGCTGCCCGCTAGTCAACAGTCGTCAGAGCTGCCCGCCAGTCAACCATCACCAGAGCTGCCCGCCAGTCAACAGTCGTCAGAGCTGCCCGCCAGTCAACAGTCGTCAGAGCTGCCAGCCAGTCAACAGTCGTCAGAGCTGCCCGCCAGTCAACAGTCGTCAGAGCTGCCCGCCAGTCAACAGTCGTCAGAGCTGCCCGCCAGTCAACAGTCGTCAGAGCTGCCCGCCAGTCAACAGTCGTCAGAGCTGCCCGCCAGTCAACAGTCGTCAGAGCTGCCCGCCAGTCAACAGTCGTCAGAGCTGCCCGCCAGTCAACAGTCACCAGAGCTGCCCGCCAGTCAACAGTCGCCGGAGTGGCCAGACTGCGCTGAACTGCCGGAGTGGCCAGACTGCGCTGAACTGCCGGAGTGGCCAGACTGCGCTGAACTGCCGGAGTGGCCAGACTGCCCTGAACTGCCGGAGTGGCCAGACTGCCCTGAACTGCCAGACTGCCCAGACTGTCCCGAGCTGCCAGACCGCCCCGAGCTGCCAGACTGCCCCGACAGCCATGAACGGCCTGCACCTGAGCCACCTCCAGGATAGGTGGGTTGGGGAGGGAGGGTGTAGCACAGTGCCGTCGGTGACGGCAGCCACCCTCCCTTCCCTCCCTTATTGTTTAGGGGTTATTGTTTAGGGGTTTTTTGTTGGTGTTTTTCTGTTGGTGGGTGCATTCCGAGGACTGCACCTTGAGGGGGGTTACTGTCACGTCCTGACCAGCAGATGGAGCTAGTGTTTTAGTTTTGGGGTCAGGACGTGGCATGTTTGTGTTGGGAATGTTTGTGGATGATTGGGACTTCCAATTGAAGGCAGGTGTGTATAGTTGCCTTTGATTGGAAGTCCTATATAGGTGTGTGTGTTTTTCTTTGGGGTTGTGGGTGGTTGTTTTGCACTGTGTTTTCAAGCCTGCAAACTGTTGCAGCTGCTGTCGTGGTTTTTGTTTCCTGTGGATGCTTTACTCTTTTTTTGTTAATTAAAATATGAGTATCCACACTTCCGCTGCGCCTTGGTCCTCCTTCCAACAGCACAAAGTATTTGTGACACAATGGGGATAGCTGAGCTGACTACACTGACTGTGCTAGTGGCAGACTCCACTAAGCTGGCAGGCTGGCTAACAGCCTGCTGCCTGGCCTGCACCCTGTCTCATTGTGGAGCTAGGGGAGTTAGAGCCCTGTCTATGTTCATGGATAAGATGAGAGCACCCCTCCAGCTAGGATGGAGTCCGTCACTCCTCAACAGGCCAGGCTTGGTCCTGTTTGTGGTTGAGTCCCAGAAAGCGGTCAATTATCTACAAATTCTACTTTTTGGGAGGGGCAGAAAAAAGTTTTCAACCAGCGATTGAGTTGTGAGATGTCGTGGAAAATTGCAAGATTATGTTATAATGCTTGTATTGCATTATAATGGTTGTTTTATTCGACAGAATAGAGTATTCTGTTAACTATTGTGTGTGTGTCACGTCCTGACCAGTAAAGGGGCTGTTTGTTATTGTAGTTTGGTCAGGGCGTGGCAGGGGGTGTTTGTTTAGTGTGTTTCGGGGTTGTTTGGGTTATGTTCTATGTTAGTGTATTTCTATGTTATTTCTAGTTGGTCTATTTCTATGTGGTGCTTATTGGGTTGACCTTCAATTGGAGGCAGCTGCTTCTCGTTGCCTCTGATTGAAGGTCCTATTTATAGGGGTGTTTGTTCTATGGGGGTTTGTGGGTAGTTATTTCCTCGTTTAGTGTTTGTTGCACCTGACGTGACTGTTTGGAGCCGTTTGTTTTGTATACGTGTTTATTTTGTTTTTCCTTCTTTAATAAAAAAAGAAGATGAGTATACGTTTTCCCGCTGCGTTTTGGTCCACTCCTTACGACAATCGTGACAGTGTGTGTTCTACTGAGGATGGGCCTCTATGAGATAGCACTGACAGAGGAGATTTACGATGTCTTTGGGTGATAAAACCTAAAGAGCATTCCAGAGAACATGAGCTAATGGTTCTATACCGTACCAGGGAGAGATGGTTCTAGTTTGGAGTAGGAGGACCAGACACTGGTCTAAACAATGAAAACTGTTGACACAGCAGTAACTGTCTGCTATGTATTATAGATATCTTTCATACAAATCTTAACCTTCTGACCATTCTATGTATCTGTTGTTCGTCATATAGGTTGAGAGGGGTGTATCTTGGCTATAAAAGATCTTTGTACTTTTGTGTTGTGACTTTCAATGGTTCATTAGAAATGGCGCATCAAATCAAAGTCAGTGCTATTGCAAATCTCTTATTATTAAAGATGTAGTTTAAGTATAACTCTGACTGGTGTGTGAAGTTGGTTCCTCCTCATTTGGTAATACAGAAATTAGCCACCACAGAGACTGCTGTAGAGCTCATCACTCCCCCTAACTGGGAGGGGGCCAGAGACAATTACTCGATGCCAACACATCTTTCTAGCTGATTTACACGCTGAAGCTATGTTGCGCTTGGTGACCTCTGACTGTTTCATCCTAACATCGTTGGTGCCGATGTGGATAACAATATCCCTATACTCTCTACACTCGCCAGTTTTAGCCTTAGCCAGCACCCTCTTCAGATTAGCCTTAACGTCGGTAGCCCTGCCCCCTGGTAAACAGTGTATGATCGCTGGATGATTCGTTTTAAGTCTAATACTGCGGGTAATGGAGTCGCCAATGACTAGGGTTTTCAATTTGTCAGAGCTAATGGTGGGAGGCTTCGGCGTCTCAGACCCCACAACGGGAGGAGTAGAGACCAGAGAAGTTTCGGCCTCCGACTCCGACTCGCTTAATGGGGAGAACCGGTTGAAAGTTTCTGCCGGCTGAATGAGCGACACCGGTTGAGCATTCCTACAGCATTTCCCTCCAGAGGCCATGAGAAAATTGTCCTGCTGCGGGGACTGTGCGAGCGGTTTATAATACTATCTGTACTTACTAGTGGCACAGACGCTGTTTCATCCTTTCCTACACTGAAATGACCCTTGCCTAACGATTGCGTCTGAAGCTGGGCTTGCAGCACAGCTATCCTCGCCATAAGGCGATCGTTCTCCTGTATATTATGAGTACAGCGACTGCAATTAGAAGGCATCATGTTAATGTTACTACTTAGCTTCGGCTGGTGGAGGTCCTGACGAACCACGTCCAGATAAACGTCAGGAGTGAAAGAATTGAATGAAAAAAGTCGAGTGAGGGTAAAAATATAAACAGTAGGTTAGTGTAACGGTTGTCGTCAGATAAAGCGGACCAAGACGCAGCAGAGAAATGTGCACTCATCATCTTTTTTTATTTAGTTGGCAAAGAAGGTGAACCAAAAATAAACACGTACACAAAAAGAAACAACGACGAATAACAGTCCTGTAAGGCTTGAAGCTATACACAGAAACAATCTCCCACAAAACACTAATACAAACACATACCTATATATAGGACTCTCAATCAGAGGCAACTAAAAACACCTGCCTCCAATTGAGAGTCCAACACCCAATTACCTAGACATAGAAATACTAAACTAGAGAGAACATAACCCAAAACCCGGAAATAATAAATCAAACACCCTTCTAAACAAACCACCACCCCGAACCACATAAAACAAATACCCCCTGCCACATCCTGACCAAACTACAATACAAATAACCCCTATTACTGGTCAGGACGTGACAGTTAGCAACAAACCGCACAGCAGCATGTAAACAAGTCTACAAGTTGTGACCCTCGAGAGATTAATTCATTATAGGATCTCTGTAAAACAGACAGATCATGATATTGTCTTCAAGGTGCTTTACAGACAGGTTTGAAGAGTACTTGTAAACAACTCATGATGCTAAGGCCTTTATGCATGTCTCATAAAAATCCCAGACCTATGGCAGCAGCACTGTATGCTGGAACATTGTTAATGTAGGAGACAACCCATCTACCTAGTTTATGTAAATTCCAGATGACGACACCAATATGTGATGTACCACTCTTTGACAGCATATCACATGACCACTTGTTGGGGGTCTGTCCTTGGCTTGGTGTAGTGCATGGTCTCTGTTTGTCAACACAGACATGGGTAGAACAACTCTACTTCAGCCTGTTGCTAAGCGATGAGAGAAGGGACATGCTAGGGATAACAAACTAAATTGTTTGTGTAGTAGTAGTAGTTTCATCGTTATCTGGTACATGAAGAGCAAAGGGAAGTGAAGTGGACCAATGCTGTACTGTTGGTTAATAGGCAAAGCTGTCCTCATCACAGAAGGTAACAGAGAGTCGAACTGAACATTAATCACTTTGAGCTGTATGAAAAAAATAGTCAACACCCCTGAGACGGACAGCGACAGAATCATAATTCAGAAGTTCAGCACAACAGGCCTGTGGACAGCAAATATCTCTGGGGCGTCCCTGCAGAGACTAAAGTTATTTTTATAGTCGACGCGACCCAATCCAGCATCCATAGCCTTGCCAAATAAAGCCCAGTATAACAGTATTAAGAATTCAACAAGCTCATCAAAGCTGGTGGTGGATGAACCAACCCGCCTGGATAAGATTACCAGGTTTCCCTGCTCTGTGGCTCGGTGCCTCCATCCATCCAGTGAATGTGATTGTAACTGTGTTGTGGCTGTGTTGTGACTGTGTTGTGACAGTGTTGTGGCTGTGTTGTGACTGTGTTGTGACAGTGTTGTGGCTGTGTTGTGACTGTGTTGTGACAGTGTTGTGCTTGGGTTGTGGCGGTGTTATGGCTGTGTTGTGGTTGTGTTGTGACTGTGTTGTGGCTGTGTGTTGTGATTGTGTTGTGACTGTTATGGTTGTGTTGTGGCTGTGTTGTGGTTGTGTTGTGAGTGTGTTGTGGGTCTGTTGTGACTGTGTTGTGACTGTGTTGTGACAGTGTTGTGGCTGTGTTGTGACTGTGTTTTGACTGTGTTGTGACTGTGTTATGACTGTGTTGTGGCTGTGTTGTGGTTGTGTTGTGGCTGTGTTGTGACAGTGTTGTGGCTGTGTTGTGACTGTGTTGTGACTGTGTTGTGCTTGTGTTGTGGCGGTGTTATGGCTGTGTTGTGGTTGTGTTGTGACTGTGTTGTGGCTGTGTTGTGGTCGTGTTGTGGTTGTGTTGTGATTGTGTTGTGACTGTTATGGTTGTGTTGTGGCTGTGTTGTGGTTGTGTTGTGAGTGTGTTGTGGGTCTGTTGTGACTGTGTTGTGACTGTGTTGTGACAGTGTTGTGGCTGTGTTGTGACTGTGTAGTGACAGTGTTGTGACTGTGTTATGACTGTGTTGTGGCTGTGTTGTGGTTGAGTTGTGGCTGTGTTGTGGCCGTGTTATGACTGTGTTGTGACTGTGTTGTGACAGTGTTGTGACTGTGTTGTGGCAGTGTTATGGCTGTGTTGTGGTTGTGTTGTGACTGTGTTGTGGTTGTGTTGTGACTGTGTTGTGGTCATGTTGTGGTTGTGTTGTGACTGTGTTGTGGCTGTGTTGTGGTCATGTTGTGACTGTGTTGTGACTGTGTTGTGACTGTGTTGTGGCTGTGATTGTGTTTTGGCTGTGTTGTGGGTGTGTTGTGACAGTGTTGTGGCTGTGTTGTGACTGTGTTGTGACAGTGTTGTGACTGTGTTATGACTGTGTTGTGGCTGTGTTGTGGTTGTGTTGTGGCTGTGTTGTGGCTGTGTTATGACTGTGTTGTGACTGTGTTGTGACAGTGTTGTGACTGTGTTGTGGCAGTGTTATGGCTGTGTTGTGGTTGTGTTGTGACTGTGTTGTGGTTGTGTTGTGACTGTGTTGTGGTCATGTTGTGGTTGTGTTGTGACTGTGTTGTGGCTGTGTTGTGGTCATGTTGTGACTGTGTTGTGACTGTGTTGTGACTGTGTTGTGGCTGTGATTGTGTTGTGGCTGTGTTGTGGGTGTGGGTGTGTTGTGACTGTGTTATGACTGTGTTGTGGTTGTGTTGTGGCTGTGATTGTGTTGTGGCTGTGTTGTGGCTGTGTTGTGGGTGTGTTGTGAGTGTGTTGTGGGTCTGTTGTGACTGTGTTGTGACGCTGTTGTGTGCTAGCCTGGATTTCAACTGAATTGCTCTGCTTAACTATTCACTTTGAAGTGAAACAATAGTGAAACAATAGTGAAACAGAGCACTTCAGTTTGGATCCAGTCGACAACCCTCCGGGCTGTGAATGTGAGTGAAATCGTTGGTGGGTGGTTGTGGTTTATTGTGTTTGCATAAGCCATGCAGGAGTAGGCGACAGGTTCCCTCCCTCCCTCTACTGCTCCCTCCCTCCCTCCCTCCCTCCCTCCCTCCCTCCCTCCCTGCCTGCCTGCCTGCCTGCCTGCCTGCCTGCCTGCCTGCCTGCCTGCCTGCCTGCCTGCCTGCCTCCCTCCCTCCCTCCCTCCCTCCCTGACAGCCTCCATCCCTCCCTGCCTCCCTCCCTGCCTCCCTCTTTCCCTCCCTCCTTGCCTGCCTGTTTGTCTGACTGTCTGCCTCGCTGCCTGTCTGTCTGTCTGACGGCCTCCATCCCTCCCTGCCTCCCTCTTTCCCTCCCTCCAAGACTGTGTGTGTGTGTGTGTGTGTGTTGTCATCCTCAACACAGAGCACTGCTGGAAAGGACTAAGCTACAAATCCCCTCAAAGACAGACAGGGCAAGTCATCACAGGATAAATACTAACTGAGATCAACAGGACCAGTCATCACAAGATAAATACTAACTGAGATCAACAGGACCAGTAAACAGGACCAGTCATCACAGGGTAAATACTAACTGAGATCAACAGGACCAGTCATCACAGGATAAATACTAACTGAGATCAACAGGACCAGTCATCACAGGGTAAATACTAACTGAGATCAACAGGGCCAGTCATCACAGGATAAATACTAACTGAGATCAATAGGACCAGTCATCACAGGATAAATACTAACTGAGATCAACAGGGCCAGTCAATAGGACCAGTCATCACAGGGTAAATACTAACTGAGATCAACAGGGCCAGTCAACAGGACCAGTCATCACAGGATAAATACTAACTGAGATCAACAGGGCCAGTCAACAGGACCAGTCATCACAGGGTAAATACTAACTGAGATCAACAGGACCAGTCATCACAGGGTAAATACTAACTGAGATCAACAGGACCAGTCATCACAGGGTAAATACTAACTGAGATCAACAGGACCAGTCATCACAGGGTAAATACTAACTGAGATCAACAGGACCAGTCAACAGGACCAGTCATCACAGGGTAAATACTAACTGAGATCAACAGGACCAGTAAACAGGACCAGTCATCACAGGGTAAATACTAACTGAGATCAACAGGACCAGTAAACAGGACCAGTCATCACAGGGTAAATACTAACTGAGATCAACAGGACCAGTAAACAGGACCAGTCATCACAGGGTAAATACTAACTGAGATCAACAGGGCCAGTCAACAGGACCAGTCATCACAGGGTAAATACTAACTGAGATCAACAGGACCAGTAAACAGGACCAGTCATCACAGGGTAAATACTAACTGAGATCAACAGGGCCAGTCAACAGGACCAGTCATCACAGGGTAAATACTAACTGAGATCAACAGGACCAGTCATCACAGGATAAATACTAACTGAGATCAACAGGGCCAGTCATCACAGGATAAATACTAACTGAGATCAACAGGGCCAGTCAACAGGACCAGTCATCACAGGATAAATACTAACTGAGATCAACAGGACCAGTCATCACAGGATAAATACTAACTGAGATCAACAGGACCAGTCAACAGGACCAGTCAACAGGACCAGTCATCACAGGATAAATACTAACTGAGATCAACAGGACCAGTCAACAGGACCAGTCAACAGGACCAGTCATCACAGGATAAATACTAACTGAGATCAACAGGACCAGTCATCACAGGATAAATACTAACTGAGATCAACAGGACCAGTCAACAGGACCAGTCAACAGGACCAGTCATCACAGGGTAAATACTAACTGAGATCAACAGGACCAGTCATCACAGGGTAAATACTAACTGAGATCAACAGGACCAGTCATCACAGGATAAATACTAACTGAGATCAACAGGACCAGTCATCACAGGATAAATACTAACTGAGATCAACAGGACCAGTCATCACAGGGTAAATACTAACTGAGATCAACAGGGCCAGTCAACAGGACCAGTCATCACAGGATAAATACTAACTGAGATCAACAGGACCAGTCAACAGGACCAGTCAACAGGACCAGTCATCACAGGATAAATACTAACTGAGATCAACAGGACCAGTCATCACAGGATAAATACTAACTGAGATCAACAGGACCAGTCAACAGGACCAGTCATCACAGGATAAATACTAACTGAGATCAACAGGACCAGTCCTCTCTTCTCCAGACCATTTCCGGAGACCTTCTCCCCTACCTCACCTCGCTCATCAACTCATCCTTGACCGCTGGCTACGTCCCTTCCGTCTTCAAGAGAGCGAGAGTTGCACCCCTTCTGAAAAAACCTACACTCGATCCCTCCGATGTCAACAACTACAGACCAGTATCCCTTCTTTCTTTTCTCTCCAAAACTCTTGAACGTGCCGTCCTTGGCCAGCTCTCCTGCTATCTCTCTCAGAACGACCTTCTTGATCCTAATCAGTCAGGTTTCAAGACTGGGCATTCAACTGAGACTGCTCTTCTCTGTGTCACGGAGGCTCTCCGCACTGCTAAAGCTAACTCTCTCTCCTCTGCTCTCATCCTTCTAGACCTATCTGCTGCCTTTGATACTGTGAACCATCAGATCCTCCTCTCCACCCTCTCCGAGTTGGGCATCTCCGGCGCGGCCCACGCTTGGATTGCGTCCTACCTGACAGGTCGCTCCTACGAGGTGGCGTGGCGAGAATCTGTCTCCGCACCACGCGCTCTCACCACTGGTGTCCTCCAGGGCTCTGTTCTAGGCCCTCTCCTATTCTCTCTATACACCAAGTCACTTGGCTCTGTCATATCCTCACATGGTCTCTCCTATCATTGCTATGCAGACGACACACAATTAATCTTCTCCTTTCCCCCTTCTGATAACCAGGCGGCGAATCGCATCTCTGCATGTCTGGCAGACATATCAGTGTGGATGACGGATCACCACCTCAAGCTGAGCCTCGGCAAGACGGAGCTGCTCTTCCTCCCGGGGAAGGACTGCCCGTTCCATGATCTCGCCATCACGGTTGACAACTCCCTTGTGTCCTCCTCCCAGAGTGCTAAGAACCTTGGCGTGATCCTGGACAACACCCTGTCGTTCTCCACTAACATCAAGGCGGTGACCCGATCCTGTAGGTTCATGCTCTACAACATTCGCAGAGTACGACCCTGCCTCACACAGGAAGCGGCGCAGGTCCTAATCCAGGCACTTGTCATCTCCCGTCTGGACTACTGCAACTCGCTGTTGGCTGGGCTCCCTGCCTGTGCCATTAAACCCCTACAACTCATCCAGAACGCCGCAGCCCGTCTGGTGTTCAACCTTCCCAAGTTCTCTCACGTCACCCCGCTCCTCCGCTCTCTCCACTGGCTTCCAGTTGAAGCTCGCATCCGCTACAAGACCATGGTGCTTGCCTACGGAGCTGTGAGGGGAACGGCACCTCCGTACCTTCAGGCTCTGATCAGGCCCTACACCCAAACAAGGGCACTGCGTTCATCCACCTCTGGCCTGCTCGCCTCCCTACCTCTGAGGAAGCACAGTTCCCGCTCAGCCCAGTCAAAACTGTTCGCTGCTCTGGCACCCCAATGGTGGAACAAGCTCCCTCACGACGCCAGGACAGTGGAGTCAATCACCACCTTCCGGAGACACCTGAAACCCCACCTCTTTAAGGAATACCTGGGATAGGATAAAGTAATCCTTCTAACCCCCCCCCCTTAAAAGATTTAGATGCACTATTGTAAAGTGGTTGTTCCACTGGATATCATAAGGTGAATGCACCAATTTGTAAGTCGCTCTGGATAAGAGCGTCTGCTAAATGACTTAAATGTAAATGTTTTATATGGACTGGTTCTTTATATTTGCCATCTGGGTCTTGTTTTAATAATAGAGAAATCAGACCTTCCTGCTGAGTACCTGACAGACTACCATTTCTATAGGAGTAGTTAAAACAAGCTAACAATGGGGCTTTTAGTATATAAAAAAAGTATTGATATACATCTACTAGTATGCCATCAAGCCCTGTGGGTTTTCCAGACTGAAAGGATTTAATAGCCTCCAAAAGTTATTCCTTTGTAATTTGGCCTTCTCACTGATCTATTCGTATGTTTGTTAGTTTAAAAAAAAAAACATTATTTGGAAAGAATTCCTTACAGTTATCGGCATTCAGAGGGTGAGATGGAAAAAAAAACTTCTGCTTAAAATATTTAGCTTCCTCTTTTAAAAAATCATAGATGACTCCATCTTTAGTGGGCAAAAGACTACTTAGTTGTAGTCACAAACCGGTTACCTATAACTACAAACATAGTTATGTTTTTGGGTTATTACAAATGTATTAACTTATTTCCAGATATCTTCTAAATGACCCACAAAGAGAAAATGGTACCCGCTTGCTCTAATTGCATAGTACCTCACTTGTTCTCCTTTTTGTTTTGTCAAGTTTTCTGCATTAACTCTGTGAAGTAGGCTACAGGGGTACATTTTTGGCTAGCTTGCTGGCTAATATAACTTAATATAGATAGCTAACATTCTTTGATAACTGGTCCAGAGGTCGCTATTTATTTCCAAAAATAAATAGTGGTTTAGTTTATTGTAGCTTTAAACTAGGTGTTGATAGCAACTGGCTGACTCATGCGTAATGTGAGCAGGCTGGTAGGGTTGACGTTAGCACGCTAGTAGGTCTAACGTTAGCACGCTAGTTGGTTAGCAACCTTGCAAGTTGATTTGTAACAATACATTCATAAAGTATTTGCTTGTAAGCTAGCTAAAAAAATACAATTTAAACCAGTATTTATGAGTGCAAATGATTTGGTTTAATTTGAAGTTATACATTTGAAGTTATTCCTGTTGGAGTTTACATTATAGGGAATAGGCTGGCTTGCTGAGTCCTCAATATTAATAACTAGAAAAATAGAAAAGAGAGGAGTAACTTTGCATTGGGACTTTTGACGCGTATACTAATGCAAATCCATATGTTACATGTGGTTACCTTTAAGCCCTGATCCCAAAGACTCGACTACCCCCGCATGGATAAAAAGAGATCTGCTCATTTTCAGCCACTAATGAGGTTCATTTGAATTTCCTGAAGCATCATGAAAAATATCTGCGACAAAAGAGTGATCACGTTACGATCCGACATCTGTACCTTTAAAAAAAAATACATCATACCTGCACCCATAGCCTATTTATCCCAGTCATTCATCAATTCAGGTTGGGTGAGTGACGCCGGTCCAAGGGCATGTGTTCTTTGATCTTTGCGTAATCTTATCCTTGCATAATTTTATCATTGCATAATTTTATCCTTGCGTAATCTTCTATGGAGATTTGGATAGGGTGCAGAGGAGTGTTTTGTTTGAAGCTGGACTATAGGCGAGGAAGAATTTCTCCTCTCTGTCTCTCTGCATCCCGTTTGTTGTCCTTACATTGGAGAGACTATTACTGTACGGACTAAAACGAAGTGCAAATTATAAACAGACGTGTCTGATTTGGTAGCGGATGGATTTCATTTCAGAGAATGATTGAGGATGGCTAAATCTGATCTGACGTTAAGGTAGGATACATTCTGTATTATTATCATGCTGTTTTGGAGCAAATGGAATGCTGTAGAAACTAATCAAATGAAAAATATATATATTTGTTAAAATCTGAATGCATGCAAATATAATTGTTTCTCATAGTGATTGTGTGTGTGACTGAATGTATTTTAGGGGATATACTTCCACTCTATCAGGCATGTAACCATGACGATATCCTCTCCTGTCCAACAGCCATGTCTCTGTTTTCAACAACAATCTGTTTGCTTTTCTTTCAGACCTCAATTAAGCGATGCCTGGGATTCCACCAGCTGCTGCTCCATGCTGTGTAGAAAAAGACCCATAATACAGAAAGTTCTGCTCCTTTAATAACAACACACCGACTGTCTCCTAGCATGTTGCCTCCACGTAGAGCAGGCGCCCTGCCGGAGCCCTCTCCCTCTCCCTCTCCCTCTCCCTCTCCCTCTCCCTCTCCCTCTCTCAGCCTGAGGAGGATCCAGGTTCGATGGGCCTTGTACCTCTTCCTCTCCCTGGCCCTCCTCTGGTTCCCATCTGGGGCGGTAGCCTCAACCCTCAACTGCCACAAGACCTGCATCTGTGCCAGTAACATCGTGAGCTGTTCCAAGATGAACCTGACCACGGTGCCGACTGGCCTGCCTCTCTACACGGCCGTCCTGGACCTCAGCTACAACCACGTCTCCCGGCTGAGGGCTGAGTGGACCACGGTGAAACTCATCAAACTCCACAACCTCCTGCTCAGTCACAACGGCCTTCACTTCCTCTCCTCTGAGGCCTTCGTCTACATCAAACATATGCGCTACCTGGACCTGTCCTCCAACAACCTGCGACAGCTGGACGAGTTCATCTTCGAGCCGCTGGGGCAGCTGGAGGTGAGAGACAGACAGACAGAGAGAGAGAGAGAGAGAGAGAGAGAGAGAGAGAGAGAGAGAGAGATTAGAGAGAGAGAGAGAGAGAGAGAGATTAGAGAGAGACAGAGAGAGACAGAGAGAGAGAGAGAGCAAGAAAGGAGGGATTAGAGAGAGACTGAGATTGAGAGAGACAGAGAGATTTTTTAAACTATTTGCACATAATTATAACACTGTATGTAGACATAATATGACATTTAAAATGTGTCTATTCCTTTGAAACTTGTGAGTGTAATGTTTACTGTTCATTTTTGATTGTTTATTTCACTTTAGTTAATTATCTATTTCACTTGCTTTTACTGTTTCATTATTATAACGCCACATTACCTGGTATTTGCAAGCAACTACACAATTCAGGTTTAAAACACACATGGTTCATTTCTCCATATTCCCAGGTGCTGTTGCTGTACAACAACCGTATATCTCAGATTGACCGCTCAGCCTTCCAGGGTCTCCACAGCCTGCAGAAACTCTACCTGTCCCAGAACATGATCTCACGCTTCCCTCTGGAACTGGTCAAAGACAAGACCCGCCTGGAGAAACTCAGCCTGATGGACATCTCCTCCAACAGGATCAAGGTATAGGACTGTGTGTGTGTGTGTGTGTGTGTGTGTGTCTGTCTGTCTGTCTGTCTGTCTGTCTGTCTGTCTGTCTGTCTGTCTGTCTGTCTGTCTGTGTGTGTGTGTGTGTGTGTGTGTGTGTGTGTGTGTGTGTGTGTGTGTGTGCGTGCATAATGTTTTTTATACCTTTATTGTGTTTACTTGACCTAACCATGATGTTGACCTTGCAGACTGCAGTGTGTGTTACTACAGCACTGTTATGACTTTAGGATTTTATTTCTGTTATGACTTTAGGATTTTATTCCTGTTATGACTTTAGGATTTTATTCCTGTTATGACTTTAGGATTTTATTCCTGTTATGAATTTAGGATTTTATTTCTGTTATGACTTTAGGATTTTATTCCTGTTATGACTTTAGGATTTTATTTCTGTTATGACTTTAGGATTTTATTTCTGTTATGACTTTAGGATGTTATTCCTGTTATGACTTTAGGATTTTATTTCTGTTATGACTTTAGGATGTTATTCCTGTTATGACTTTAGGATTTTATTTCTGTTATGACTTTAGGATGTTATTCCTGTTATGACTTTAGGATTTTATTTCTGTTATGACTTCAGGACTTTATTTATGTGCCTGTGAGGTGTGAAACACCTTGAGATTTACCTGAATTCTAAAGTATGCTGTGCAAATAAAATATATTATTATTATTAGGTCCCCCATGCATTACAAATGTAATTGTTTCTCATAATGTCTGTATTATTAGGTCCCCCCCATCGAGGAGCTGCAGGTGCTGCCTGCCTGGATAAAGAATGGCCTCTACTTCCACAACAACCCTCTGATCTGTGACTGTAGCCTTTATAGTCTCCTGGCCCACTGGCACATCCTCCGGCTCAACTCAGCCCTGGACTTTAAAGATGAGTACAGCTGCTATCTCCCCGGGCCCCAGAAAAGCAGGGTAGGGGTCTTCGACCTGAACAGAGACTACATGAACTGCAGTACGTTCTACGAGGCGGACGAGGAAGCTTGGTTGGAACAGACGCTGATCTTGCGCTGTGACACTAAACACAGGGATCTGTTTAAGACCTGGGTGATGCCTGGTGATGTAGTGGTGACGGAAGGGCTTAATCAGACAGCCAAGGTACTTCCTGACGGTAGTCTCCAGATCGGTCCGGTGAAGCCGGACGACTCGGGGACGTATACGTGCTACGCTGTGAGCGAAGCCCTCAACGAGACGATCTACGTGCTGCTCAAGGTGTTTATGGTTCTGTAATGTGTTCGCTGTGTGTTGTGATGTACAGTACTCCTGTGATATCTTTATTTCCCCTTGGGGATCAATAAAGGTACAGTGGTAAGAAACAGTAATGTGTACCCTTTGGAATTACCTGGATTTCCTCATCAATTGGTCATCAAATTTGATCTGATCTTCATCTAAGTCACAACAATAAGACAAACATAGTGTGCTTAAACTAATAACACACAAATTATTGTGTTTTTTTGTCTATGTTGAATACATTATTTAAACATTCACAGTGTAGGTTGGAGAAAGTATGTGAACCACTTGGCTAATGACTTCCCCAAAAGCTAATTGGAGTCAGGAGTCAGCTAACCTGGAGTCCAATCAATGAGACGAGATTGGAGATGTTGGTTAGAGCTGCCTTGCCCTATAAAAAACACTCACAAAATGTAAGTTTGCTATTCATAAGAAGCATTGCCTGATGTGAACCATGCCTCGAACAAAAGAGATCTCAGAAGACCTAAGATCAAGAATTGTTGACTTGCATAAAGCTGGAAGGGTTACAAAAGTATCTCTAAAAGTCTTGATGTTCATCAGTCCACGGTAAGACTAATTGTCTATAAATGGAGAAAGTTCAGTACTGTTGCTACTCTCCCCATGAGTGGGCATCCTGCAATGATGACTGCAAGAGCACAGCACAGAATGTTCAATGAGGTTAAGAAGAAACCTAGAGTGTCAGCTAAAGACTTGCAGAAATCTCTGGAACATGCTAACATCTCTGTTGACGAGTCTACAATACGTAAAACACTAAACAATAATCGTGTTCATGGGAGGACACCATGGAAGAAGCCTCTGCTGTCCCAAAAAACATTGCTGCATGTCTGAAGTTTGCAAAAGAGCACCTGGGAGCATCATAGTTTGGGGCTGCTTTGCTGCCTCAGGGCCTGGACAGCTTGCTATCATCGACGGGAAAATGAATTCCCAAGTTTATCAAGACACTTTGCAGGAGAATGTTAGGCTATCTGTCCACCAATTGAAGCTCAACAGAAGTTGGATGATGCAACAGGACAACGACCCAAAACATAGAAGTAAATCCACAACAGAATGGCTTCAACAGAAGAAAATACGCCTTCTGGAGTGGCCCAGTCAGAGTGCTGACCTCAACTTGATTGAGATGCTGTGGAATGACTTCAAGAGAGCGGTTCACACCAGACGTCCCAAGAATATTGCTGAACTGAAACAGTTTTGTAAAGACGAATGGTCCAAAATTCCTCCTGACCGTTGTGCAGGTCTGATCCTCAACTACAGAAAACGTTTGGTTGAGGTTATTGCTGCCAAAGGAGGGTTAACCTGTTATTAAATCCAAGGGTTCACATACTTTTTCCACCCTGCACTGTGAATGTTTACACGGTGTGTTCAATAAAGACATGAAAACGTATAATTGTTTGTGTGTTATTAGTTTAAGCAGACTGTGTTTGTCTATTGTTGTGACCTAGATGAAGATCAGATCAGATTTTATGACCAATTTATGCAGAAATCCAGGTAATTCCAAAGGGTTCACATACTTTTTCTTGCCAGTGTAAATTCAATTAAATTCAAATCTATTCTATACAATTCAATTTAGAGCGTCTGCAAAATCTAAATTAAATTAAACTTAATTCCTATCAATTCCCAAAGGTGCATAACTTCACGGAGAAGGGACATGGCGAGAACCTGAACACGGCCTACACCACCCTGGTGGGCTGTGTAACCAGTGTGGTCCTAGTGTTTATCTACCTGTACCTGACCCCCTGCCGATGCTTCTGCTGCCCCAAGAACAACCACCAGGATTCCTTCCACTCCTCCATGCTCAGCCATGAAGACCTGGCCAACAACACTGACCCAAGGCACGTGGCCTTCATCGACCCCAAGGAGCTTGGGCAGAACGGGAAGGTGAACCCCAGCGATATGGAGGGGGACCAGGGAGAGATGGATGAGGAGGGAGGGTTATTGGGGAAGGGAAGGAGGAAGAAGTCTGTAGCTGAGTCTATTAGTTTGGTCTTCTCTGACACCCCCATAGTAGTCTGAGATGGTATGGACCGGAGAGCTCGGTGTACGCTGTGATGTGATTGGATGGATCAGTGAATACTTCCTGGAGGAGGGAACTTGGACAGAAAGCCAATCACAGCTCCCCAAACTGACCAAACTGACCAATGAGAAGCTTCAGGGGAGTGTTAAACACATGGCCTTTGTATCAACAAGGACAATTGACAATAGTCAGGACCGTTCCAGCATTTCATTCGTAGCACTTAAATATACAGTACATACTGTGAAATCCTGACAGAGTAGTGTAAGAGGACACTGTTCCTTCCTGTGATACAGTAATGATGGAAGAAGATATAATGTTTGGACAGTATCAGTACTCAGGAAGACATTGACTGGTGGAGACACAGAGAATATGAGACGTGCACCATTTTAAACATTTAAAGAAAGGATATAAAATAGAAATGAACACTTTTGGGAAAATAAAACAGTTCACACATATGACATAATCAAGTCATGAACATGAGCCTTGTAGACTGACTCATATTTCTATTTACTGATAAGAGTAGACTAGCGTGAGCGTCTTCTGTAGACGTTAGTACGTACACACGATAGCTATACCCATAGAAATGGAATGACTTTATATTACTTCCTGACATGGGTACATTCAATATGGCCGTCAGTCCACCCATCATAGAACATTGACATGGATGGGAATGTCTATTCTAGTAATTCTATTTCTATGTATATACCCCTCCACCCCGACAGACAGGCCGACAGACAGGCCGACAGGGCGACAGGGCGACAGACCTACAGGCCGACAGAGAAACAGAGAGACAGAGAGACAGAGAGACAGAGAGACAGACAGACAGACAGACAGACAGACAGACAGACAGACAGACAGACAGACAGACAGACAGACGTCTTCAGAGTTGGCCAAACTCTCTATTACGTTTGCTACCAGCAGGTCATGAATAATCGTTACCAGTGAGTCAAACTGAAGAGGAGCAACATGTTATCAACAAGCGTCACCTTACAGCCCACAGACCAGACAGAGTGGGAACCAGGAAATGTGACTTCTCTTCTACTCCCTCATAGTTAGGTCAGATAGTTATTTAGTCATAATGAGATAGCAACAGAGCACAATAGTGGAATAGAAGATCATTGTGGTTCACTTGATACTTGATTTAATTATGAATAGGTCAACTACTGTACGAAGACTACACCCTTGTTAAGCCATGCGTTCATATGATCTAACATGGAGAATTATAATCATCATTAGGAAGAAGAAACAGTGGTATTTAAAAAAAAAATGTTGCTATGTTTTAAGAGGCAGTCACTAAGAGGTGAGATATTATACTGAAAAATAATATATGTATAAACGCAACATGTAGAGCGTTGGCCCCTGTGTTTCATGAGCTGAAATAAAATTTTCCATAAGCACAGAAAGCTTGTTTCTCTAAAAAGTTGTGCACAAATTTGTTTCCATCCTTTTAGTGAGCATTTCTCCTTTGCCAAAATAATCTATCCACCTGACAGGTGTGGCATATCAAGAAGCTGATTAAACAAGCATGATCATTACACAGTTGCACCTTGTGCTGCGGACAATAAAAGGCCACTCTAAAATGTGCAGTTTTGTTAGACAACACAATGCCACAGATGTCTCAAGTTTTGAGGAAGTGTAGAATAGGCATGCTGACTGCAGGAACGTCCACCAGAACTGTTGCCAGAGACATTAATGTTAATTTCTCTACCATAAGCCGCCTCCGAAAATCATTTTAGAGAATTTGGCAGTACGTCCAAACGGCCTCACAACCACAGACCACGTGTAACCATGCCAGTCCAGGATCTCTAAGTCCAGCTTCTTCACCTGCGGGATCGTCTGAGACCTGTCACAGTGAATGGCTCATCACGCTGGTCCCTGTCACAATGAATGGTTCATCATGCTGGTCCCTGTCACAGTGAATGGTTCATCACGCTGGTCCCTGTCACAGTGAATGGCTCATCACGCTGGTCCCTGTCACAGTGAATGGTTCATCATGCTGGTCCCTGTCACAATGAATGGCTTGAATAGTAGGTAAACACAGTCAGTCATTAGGACAGCTCATTATAGAACCACCCGTCTCCATCTGCTAGCCCAGGTTCATTAATATACATCATCATGTTGTAGCTAGCATGCTATATTCCATTATATACATCATCATGTTGTAGCTAGCATGCTATATTCCATTATATACATCATCATGTTATAGCTAGCATGCTATATTCCATTAATATACATCATCATGTTATAGCTAGCATGCTATATTCCATTAATATACATCATCATGTTATAGCTAGCATGCTATATTCCATTAATATACATCATCATGTTATAGCTAGCCTGCTATATTCCATTAATATACATCATCATGTTATAGCTAGCATGCTATATTCCATTATATACATCATCATGTTGTAGCTAGCATGCTATATTCCATTAATATACATCATCATGTTGTAGCAAGCATGCTATATTCCATTAATATACATCATCATGTTATAGCTAGCATGCTATATTCCATTAATATACATCATCATGTTATAGCTAGCCTGCTATATTCCATTAATATACATCATCATGTTATAGCTAGCATGCTATATTCCATTAATATACATCATCATATTGTAGCTAGCATGCTATATTCCATTAATATACATCATCATGTTGAAGCTAGCATGCTATATTCCATTAATATACATCATCATGTTGTAGCTAGCATGCTATATTCCATTAATATACATCATCATGTTATAGCTAGCATGCTATATTCCATTAATATACATCATCATGTTATAGCTAGCATGCTATATTCCATTAATATACATCATCATGTTGTAGCTAGCATGCTATATTCCATTAATATACATCATCATGTTGTAGCTAGCATGCTATGACCCTAACGACAGGAGAGAGCTGGGTAATGTTCAATAGGAGGAAAGTGTTTTGAAACAGAGTGAAACGGGGAGGTACTACCTCTGTCTTCAAATTTAATTCATAAATGCAAATTGTATTCAGGCTCTTTCTAGTGTGGCTGGCTGTTGAGCCCAAATTAACCTGGTTTTCAAGCAGACGAGACGTCCACCACTGTCCATGTCTTAGCCAAAAACAAAACGAACTGATTACAATATCGTGAGCGCCTTTGTCATGACAGCGACAGGGCTACTGATGTCTGAATGCTAATTACATAGTTTGATAAGGCTTCCCTCTGCCTCACTGTGTTTGTGTGTGTATGTGTATGTGTGTGTGTGCGTGAAGGGGTGGGTGCGTGATTGCTTGCGTGTGTGTGTTTGGGTGCATGGGTGTGTGCATGTGTGTGTGAGCATGAGTCCGTGTGTGTGTTTCCCTGTGTGTGTGTTTCCCTGTGTGTGTTTCCCTGTGTGTTTCCCTGTGTGTGTTTCCCTGTGTGTGTGCTTCCCTGTGTGTGTTTCCCTGTGTGTTTCCCTGTGTGTGTTTCCCTGTGTGTTTCCCTGTGTGTGTTTCCCTGTGTGTGTGTTTCCCTGTGTGTGTTTCCCTGTGTGTTTCCCTGTGTGTTTCCCTGTGTGTGTTTCCCTGTGTGTGTGTTTCCCTGTGTGTGTTTCCCTGTGTGTGTGTTTCCCTGTGTGTGTTTCCCTGTGTGTTTCCCTGTGTGTGTTTCCCTGTGTGTGTGTTTCCCTGTGTGTGTTTCCCTGTGTGTGTTTCCCTGTGTGTGTTTCCCTGTGTGTGTTTCGCTGTGTGTGTGTTTCCCTGTGTGTGTGTTTCCCTGTGTGTGTTTCCCTGTGTGTGTGTTTCCCTGTGTGTGTGTTTCCCTGTGTGTGTTTCCCTGTGTGTGTGTTTCCCTGTGTGTGTGTTTCCCTGTGTGTGTGTTTCCCTGTGTGTGTGTTTCCCTGTGTGTGTTTCCCTGTGTGTGTTTCCCTGTGTATGTGTTTCCCTGTGTATGTGTTTCCCTGTGTATGTGTTTCCCTGTGTGTGTTTCCCTGTGTATGTGTTTCCCTGTGTGTGTTTCCCTGTGTGTGTGTTTCCCTGTGTGTGTTTCCCTGTGTGTGTGCAGACAGGGCTTATCCCTCCTACACTCCATTCTCTCGGCCCAACAGAGTGACCCCGTTGATTCAGTCTGGATTTGTTTGTTATCATTGTGTATATTTGTCATTCTGGGGCTGTCCTATAGTTACATTTGGAAGCAGTCATTGCCACTCAGACAAGTAGTTTGTGTGTCTCAAGTCAAGCTACATGTATTTGCTTTGATCATGTAATGAAACACAAGATTTGTTGCAGTGGCTATGGTTCGTTCTAGCCTGGTTAAAGACAGAGTGAAGTCTTGTTTAACCAAGCAAGGTTCACGTTCCTCAGTATTCCAGCCTCGTCAATATTTCACTGAAACAGATCATTGTTGTGAATCTGCGAAATCCAAAAGCCTTTTTTTCCCCCATATGGATCATCTTTTGATATGAACATTGTGCCTGTGCCTCTCTGAATGTATTGTACTGGATGGATGAATCATTTACAGTAACAGTAGCTGTGTGTCTCTGACATAGCCAGATACTTGTACCAGGGACGGTTTACAGTAACAGTAGCTGTGTGTCTCTGACAGTAGCCAGATATCTGTACCAGGGACCGTTTACAGTAACAGTAGCTGCATGTCTCTGACAGTAGCCAGATATCGGTACCAGGGACGGTTTACAGTAACAGTAGCTGTGTGTCTCTGACTGTAGCCAGATACTTGTACCAGGGACGGTTTACAGTAACAGTAGCTGCATGTCTCTGACAGTAGCCAGATATCGGTACCAGGGACGGTTTACAGTAACAGTAGCTGTGTGTCTCTGACAGTAGCCAGATATCGGTACCAGGGGACGGTTTACAGTAACAGTAGCTGCATGTCTCTGACAGTAGCCAGATATCGGTACCAGGGACGGTTTACAGTAACTGTAGCTGCATGTCTCTGACAGTAGCCAGATATCGGTACCAGGGACGGTTTACAGTAACAGTAGCTGTGTGTCTCTGACTGTAGCCAGATATCGGTACCCGGGACGGTTTACAGTAACAGTAGCTGCATGTCTCTGACAGTAGCCAGATATCGGTACCAGGGACGGTTTACAGTAACAGTAGCTGCGTGTCTCTGACTGTAGCCAGATATCGGTACCAGGGACGGTTTACAGTAACAGTAGCTGTGTGTCTCTGACAGTAGCCAGATATCGGTACCAGGGGACGGTTTACAGTAACAGTAGCTGCATGTCTCTGACAGTAGCCAGATATCGGTACCAGGGACGGTTTACAGTAATAGTAGCTGTGTGTCTCTGACAGTAGCCAGATCTCGGTACCAGGGACGGTTTACAGTAACAGTAGCTGCGTGTCTCTGACAGTAGCCAGATATCGGTACCAGGGACGGTTTACAGTAACAGTAGCTGCGTGTCTCTGACTGTAGCCAGATATCGGTACCAGGGACGGTTTACAGTAACTGTAGCTGCATGTCTCTGACAGTAGCCAGATATCGGTACCAGGGACGGTTTACAGTAACTGTAGCTGCATGTCTCTGACAGTAGCCAGATATCGGTACCAGGGACGGTTTACAGTAACAGTAGCTGTGTGTCTCTGACTGTAGCCAGATATCGGTACCAGGGACGGTTTACAGTAACAGTAGCTGCGTGTCTCTGACTGTAGCCAGATATCGGTACCAGGGACGGTTTACAGTAACAGTAGCTGCGTGTCTCTGACTGTAGCCAGATATCGGTACCAGGGACGGTTTACAGTAACTGTAGCTGCATGTCTCTGACAGTAGCCAGATATCGGTACCAGGGACGGTTTACATTGTGTGGAAGAGAGAAGGAAGTCTCACTCATCAGACAGTCATTCCTCTCCCTCTCACATTGTTGGAACATCAGGTGGATTGAGAGAGCATCAATACCAAAGGGAACAATGGACCAATTTAATCTCTACAGGAGATGGACTGCGTCATAAATGGCACCTTATTCCCTATATAGCCCATAGAGCTCTGGTCAAACGTAGTGCACTATGTAGGGATTAGGGTACCATTTGGCACACATACATGGTAATTGAATTCACATAAATATATTAGTTAGTATTGATATGGTTCAATTTCATTCATATCCAAGTATTGTCAACTCCTCATTTGCAATAGCAACAGGTGAGATTATTAGTAACCATAACTAGCATAACACTTATAACCAATTAATTTGCTCTGTGCTAAACTGTATGCTTATGTGTCTCAGTTATCAACTGATGAACCCTCGAGGTTCAGAGTCTGGGTGATGGTGATCGTACGTCAGGCTAGTAAACGTCAGTTTGATCTTTCTAAATAACTAACAGTCCACTAAAACCGTGACTCTATGGGAATAGATTTTTATGCAGCGTGCCTCCAATTTAATAACAATGTCATGTGTTTGCCCTGTTGTTACCCACAATGCATATCAGGATAGTGTCGGCTTCTTCACCTAATAGGTGGTATTCCTCAGTTGCCTGTCACACAAGTAATAAACATAGATATAAAACACAATGGATAACAGAATGGAACACAATATAGTTTTATCCATAGAAATATAATCTATAGAACCTCCCTATTCAAATCAACAAAGTCGAATTGCCAGCATTAGACCTTCTAAGCCTTTTGTATAGATTGTTCAGTTGTGTATTGCTATGTTTTATCAGTGTACTACTGACAGTATTGTTGTACTATTACCCAATTTGGTTGAGTGTCCGTTCTGCATAGTTCCTGTTCCTGTCTTTGCTACAGTCATTCTGTTGTCTCAGTCTATTGTCTTCAACTTTTATATAATGTGTTTATCTGAGTATAAAGCCAATTTCATATAGAAAGAAGAAGGTGTATTTCTGAATGCCTAATATCTACTGAAGACTATGGAGGGACTGAGAGATACAGTAAATAGTTAGCTAGCTATATTACTTCAGCTGCATTGCATGGCAAATATAAGCAAGGTTCTTTACATCCACTGTTTCACAAGACGACAGCCTGGTTTGCTGGTATCACGCCCTGACCATAGAGAGCCCTTGGTTCTCTATGATGTTGTGGTCAGAGCGTGACCAGGGGGGTGTTCTAGTCATTCTATTTCTATGTTGGTGAGTTGTATGGTTCCCAATTAGAGGCAGCTGATAATCGTTGCCTCTAATTGGGGATCATATTTAGGAAGCCCTTTCTCCCACCTGCTTTGTGGGATATTGTTTCAGTTAGTGCCTATGTGCACGCTGTACTTCACGTTCGTTGGATGTTTTGTTGTTTTTTTGTTGTTTCACTGTGAATTAAAATGATGTGGATCTCAACTCACGCTGCGCCTTGGTCCACTCTGTATGACGATCGTGACAGCTGTTTTTCTCAGGAGTCCCTAAAATATTAAACAACACGAATTACGATTTCATACTCATACTAGTCCGTTAACTTGCTAAATAGCGATTTTCGTAAATTAACATCATGACAAAACAATATGCACAATCGTTTGTCTCTACATTAACTAACATATTCCTCTCAATTGTAATTTTTTTGCTTGACTCGTTATGATGTTATAATTACTTACATTTGCTTCCACCTTAATGTTTTGTCAGACATCTTTGCTGAAGAAAGTCACCAGCGACAGATGGCTCGCGTCAAATTCGTCATTGGAACCACTCGATATGATTGGTCATATAAAAACCTTGGGACCCAAATGCATAATGAGCGCTCTAACTCCCCCCTTGTGGTGGTCTGGAGCAATGAAGCCGTGACGCTGGGTACCTCTAAGTCCAGCGGTGTAAGCTCGCAACTTCTAAAGGAGGAACCACTGTATGAGCTTTAACTCATCAATGTAAAGAGGACTACATTATATGTTATTGTAATGGAGTGATGCCAGTTTGATTATTGCTGTTGGTGTTTGTATTCAAGGTCTTTGCTTTGAGGAGGAGTTTGTCTAGCCATTAAGAGTTATGAATGTTAGATATATATATATATTTTTTTTTTTACACTTCAAACAAAGCTGTCAGAATGAGCTGTGAAGTTAAAGTAACAGCAAGCCAAGGCCCCTGGTTGGTGTTGTGATGATTGACTCACAGAATAGTCTATTCAGGTGTTGGGGAACATGCTGCCTCCTAGAGAGAACAGTCTATTCAGGTGTTGGGGAACATGTTGCCTCCTAGAGAGAACAGTCTATTCAGGTGTTGTGGAACATGCTCCCTGCTAGAGAGAACAGTCTATTCAGGTGTTGTGGAACATGCTGCCTCCTAGAGAGAACAGTCTATTCAGGTGTTGGGGAACATGCTCCCTGCTAGAGAGAACAGTCTATTCAGGTGTTGTGTCACACACTTGGGTACTTTGTTGAAGCACCTTTGGCAACGATTACAGCATTGAGTCTTCTTGGGCATGAAGCTACAAGCTTGGCACACCTGTATCTGGGGAGTTTCTCCCATTCTTCTCTACAGATCATCTCAAGCTCTGTCAGGTTGGATGGGGAGCGTTGCTGCACAGCTATTTTCAGGGATCTCCAGAGATGTTCGATCGGGTTTAAGTCCGGACTCTGTCTGGGCCACTCAAGGACATTCAGAGACTTGTCCCGAAGCCACTCCTGTGTTGTCTTGGCTGTGTGCTTAGGGTCATTGTCCTGTTGGAAGGTGGTGAACCTTCGCCGCAGTCTGAGGTCCTGAGCGCTCTGGAGCAGGTTTTCATCAAGGATCTCTCTGTACTTTGCTTCGTTCATCTTTCCCTTGATCCTGACTAGTCTCCCAGTCCCTGCTGCTGAAAGACATCTCCACAGCATGATGCTGCCACCACCATGCTTCACAGTAAGAAATGGTTCCAGGTTTCCTCCAGATGTGACGCTTGGCATTCAGGCCAAAGAGTTCAATCTTGGTTTCTTCAGACCAGAGAATCTTCTTCCATTTAAGAATGATGGAGACCACTGTGTTCTTGGGGACCTTCAATGGTGCCCTTAGCCAGATCTGAGCCTCGACACAATCCTGTCTCGGAGCGCTGTGGACAATTCCTTCGACCTCAGGCTTGGTTTTTGCTCTGTCATGCACTGTCAACTGTGGGATGTTATATAGACAGGTGTGTGCTTTTCCAAATCATGTCCAATCAATTGAATTTACCACAGGTGGACTCTCAAGGATGATCAATGGAAACAGGATGCACCTGAGCTCAATTTTGAGCCTCATAGCATAGGGTCTGAATACTTATGTAAATAAGGTATTTCTGTTTTTAAAAAAAGGTACTGTGTACATGACACCATATCATGCATTGTAAAGATGTGCTGCTTGATGGTGGATGGATTGATTGATTGGTGTCTTGATGATGGATTGATTGATTGATTTATTGGTTGCTTGATTGATTGATTGGTTGATTGGTTGCTTGATCATGGATTGATTGATTGACTAATTGATTGATTGATTGATTGATTGGTTGCTTGATTGGTTGCTTGATGATGTATTGATTGATTGACTAATTGATTGATTGATTGATTGGTTGCTTGATGATGGGTTGATTGATTGGTTGCTTAATTATGAATTAGGGACCTTTATTACCCTCCAGATTAACTTTCTGAGATCCAGTTACTATTTCTCCTGTTTCATTAATGCTACGCTCTCTGTGTATTGCCTGTAAACCTCATAAATATCAACAGTATGAACCGTATGAATAAACATGATCAACAGTATGAACCGTATGAATAAACATGATCAACAGTATGAACCGTATGAATAAACATGATCAACAGTATGAACCGTTTGAATAAACATGAGCAGTCATAAGGCACGTAGACCCAGAGAGACTCAATGAACCATGACTTTCTGTGGACCCGTCCCAAATGGCACCCTATTCCCTATTTAGTACACTACTCTTGACCAGAAATAGTGCACTGTGAAGGGAATAGGGTGCTATTTGGGACGTACACGTGAGAGGAGTTGGCATTAGAAGGAATTGTTTTGAAGTAGACTGCTAAGGCCTTGGGGATTGAAGCTTAACGAATCTGTTTGTTTTTATTGTTTATGGCAATTGTTCTACAAGTCTGTGTGTGTGCGTGCGTGCGTGCGTGCCTGCCTGCCTGCCTTATTGGTCTATTAACTAACTGATGTCACCAGGCAGGCCAAAACTCCATCCCACCAAAACAGACAGACATTTCAGGTGGTCTTTTCAAACAGCTCTTATCAAAAGGGCAATTATCATAATTTTCACGATTTCACAGGATTATTCCATTCCTCATAGAGTGTAAATATTTATAAAACACAGGAAAATCACATTTTTGCATTGTCAAAACACTTGGGAAACGCTCCTCAAATAGATACCTTTTTTGTTTATTGCTAAAGCAGCATCTTAGGAGGTGAAGCATTTGAGGGTAGGGGTTGTGGATGTGTATTTGGTGGTCAGTTGTGTCAATTGAAAGTATTGATATTACTGGTAAAGTCATGTTTAGCTAGGATTCAGGAATTGTCACAATACACAATACACAATATACAATGGCCTTCCCTGTGGCTCGGTTGGTAGAGCATGGTGTTGTTCAACGTCAGGGTTGTGGGTTCGATTCCCACGGGGGTTCAGGCCAAAAAAATATATATATATACATTTTAAAAAATGCATGAAATGAATGAAATGTATGCATTTCACTGCTGTAAGTCACTCTGGATAAGAGCTTCTGCTAAATGACTAAAATGTAAAAATGTACACTTCGATAGCAGGAGGGGTGAAGTCAGGCGCAGGAGACCGAAGTCCGTTAAACATATAATAGAAAAATGCCGCAACAAGGCAGGGTGCACAACAATAAGGCAGGAGGACACCTCCAAAGAGACGGGGCGCAGCCCGGCAACCCTAATGCCTAAAATAACGCAGCGTAACTGGGAAACATACAAAATATTCCCGGCTATCACAAAATACATGACAATCAACAATCCCGAACAAATCCCCAAACGAAACAGACAAACTAAATACCCCACTAACTGACTAACACAAAACAGGTGCAGACCTAAACAGACAAAATCAAACGACACAGAAACATAGATCGGTGGCAGCTAGTAGGCCTGCAACGACAACCGCCGAGCACCGCCCGACCAGGGAGAGGCGCCACCTTCTGTGGACGTTGTGACAGGAATTTGTTTTGGTGTGTAGCCAGCTTATTACTGTAGCATGGCACATGCACAAAAAAAGAGAGTGAGTTTAGTTTTCTTTTTAACAAAAATCTGTTTTTTTTACTACACTATTGCTAAAAAAAAAAGTACCCACTTCATAATGTAATTTTCAATGCATCATAAGAATTATTACATAATACGCGTTATTCATTCAGCATATTTATTACATTATTGACAATGCATTACATTATCTGTGTTTATAACATTATAAATGCAAAAGTTATTACATTACTAGCAGCCATTACATTATTGGCAATTATTACATTATCAGTTGCTACAAAAAAGCTAACAAACGTTAAAGCTAACAAACGTTAAAGCTAACAAACGTCACATCATTAATAAAAAATACAAACATAAAAGTACGTGTAGACATGTACAGTACCTTGCAAACGCATTCATACCCCTTGGATTTCTTCATATTTTACAAATCAAATCCAAATCAAATCAAATTTTATTTGTCACATACACACGGTTAGCAGATGTTAATGCGAGTGTAGCGAAATGCTTGTGCTTCTAGTTCCGACAATGCAGTAATAACCAACGAGTAATCTAACCTACCAATTTCACAACAATTACCTTATACACACAAGTGTGAAGGAATAAAGAATATGTACATAAAAATATATGAATGAGTGATGGTACAGAACGGCATAGGCAAGATGCAGTAGATGGTATAGAGTACAGTATATACATATGAGATGAGTAATGTAGGGTATGTAAACATATAAAAGTGGCATTGTTTAAAGTGGCTAGTGATAGATGTATTACATCAAGATGGCAAGATGCAGTACATGGTATAGAGTACAGTATATACATATGAGATGAGTAATGTAGGGTATGTAAACATTATATGAAGTGGCATTGTTTAAAGTGGCTAGTGATACATTTTTCATAAATGTTTACGTTATTAAAGTGGCTGGAGTTGAGTCAGTATGTTGGCAGCAACCACTCAATGTTAGTGATGGCTGTTTAACAGTCTGATGGCCTTGAGATAGAAGCTGTTTTTCAGTCTCTCGATCCCTGCTTTGATGCACCTGTACTGACCTCGCCTTCTGGATGATAGCGGGGTGAACAGGCAGTGGCTCGGGTGGTTGTTGACCTTGATGATCTTTATGGCCTTCCTGTGACATCGGGTGGTGTAAGTGTCCTGGAGGGCAGGTAGTTTGCCCCCGGTGATCCGTTGTGCAGACCGCACCACCCTCTGGAGAGCCTTATGGTTGTGGGCGAAGCAGTTGCCGTATCAGGCGGTGATACAGCCCGACAGGATGCTCTCGATTGTGCATCTGTAAAAGTTTGTGAGTGTTTTTGGTGACAAGCTGAATTTCTTCAGCCTCCTGAGGTCTGTGTGGGTGGACCAATTTAGTTTGTCCGTGATGTGTACGCCGAGGAACTTAAAACTTACTACCCTCTCCACTACTGTCCCATCGATGTGGATGGGGGGTGCTCCCTCTGCTATTTCCTGAAGTCCACGATCATCTCCTTTGTTTTGTTGACGTTGAGTGTGAGGTTATTTTCCTGACACCACACTCCGATGGCCCTCACCTCCTCCCTATAGGCCGTCTCGTCGTTGTTGGTAATCAAGCCTACCACTGTAGTGTCATCTGCAAACTTGATGATTGAGTTGGAGGCGTACATGGCCAGGCAGTCGTGGGTGGACAGGGAGTACAGGAGAGGGCTGAGAACGCACCCTTGTGAGGCCCCAGTGTTGAGGATCAGCGGGGTGGAGATGTTGTTACCTACCCTCACCACCTGGGGGCGGCCCGTCAGGAAGTCCAGTACCCAGTTGCACAGGCCGGGGTCGAGACCCAGGGTCTCGAGCTTGATGACGAGTTTGGATTGTACTATGGTGTTAAATGCTGAGCTGTAGTCGATGAACAGCATTCTCATATAGGTATTCCTCTTGTCCAGATGGGTTAGGGCAGTGTGCAGTGTGGTTGCGATTGCGTCGTCTGTGGAACTATTGGGGCGGTAAGCAAATTGGAGTGGGTCTAGGGTGTCAGGTAGGGTGAAGGTGATATGGTCATTGACAAGTCTCTCAAAGCACTTTATGATGACGGAAGTGAGTGCTACAGGGCGGTAGTCATTTAGCTCAGTTACCTTAGCTTTCTTGGGAACAGGAACAATGGTGGCCCTCTTGAAGCATGTGGGAACAGCAGACTGGGATAAGGATTACATTTACATTTTTTTTTACATTTTAGTCATTTAGCAGACGCTCTTATCCAGAGCGACTTACAGTAGTGAATGCATACATTTCATACAATTTCATACATGTTTTTTTTTTTCCTGTGCTTGATTGAATATGTCCGTAAACACACCAGCCAGCTGGTCTGCGCATGCTCTGAGGACGCGGCTGGGGATGCCGTCTGGGCCTGCCGCCTTGCGAGGGTTAACATGTTTAAATGTTTTACTCACGTCAGCTGCAGTGAAGGAGAGTCCGCAGGTTTTGGTAGCGGGCCGTGTCAGTATCACTGTATTGTCCTCAAAGCGAGCAAAGAAGTTGTTTAGTCTGTCTGGGAGCAAGACATCCTGGTCCGCGACGGGGCTGGTTTTCTTTTTGTAATCCGTGATTGACTGTAGACCCTGCCACATACCTCTTGTGTCTGAGCCGTTTAATTGCGACTCTACTTTGTCTCTATACTGACTCTTAGCTTGTTTGATTGCCTTGCGGAGGGAATAGCTACACTGTTTATATTCGGTCATGTTTCCGGTCACCTTGCCCTGATTGAACGCAGTGGTTCGTGCATTCAGTTTCACGCGAATGCTGCCATCAATCCACGGTTTCTGGTTTGGGAATGTTTTAATAGTTGCTGTGGGTACGACATCGCCGATGCACTTGCCAATAAACTCGCTCACCGAATCAGCGTATTCGTTAATGTTGTTGTTTGACGCAATGCGGAACATATCCCAGTCCACGTGATCGAAGCAATCTTGAAGCGTGGAATCAGATTGGTTGGACCAGTGTTGAACAGACCTGAGCGGGAGCTTCCTGTTTTAGTTTCTGTCTATAGGCTGGGAGCAACAAAATGGAGTCGTGGTCAGTTTTTCCGAAAGGAGGGTGGGGGAGGGCCTTATATGCGTCGCGGAAATTAGAATAACAATGATCCAGGGTTTTACCAGCCCTGGTTGCATAATCAATATGCTGATAGAATTTAGGGAGTCTTGTTTTCAGATTAGCCTTGTTAAAATCCCCAGCTACAATGAATGCAGCCTCAGATATGTGGTTTCCAGTTTACATAGAGTCAAATGAAGTTCGTTCAGGGCCATCGATGTGTCTGCTTGGGGGGGGAATATATGCGGCTGTGATTATAATCAAAGAAAATTCTCTTGGTAGATAATGCGGTCGAAATTTGATTGTGAGGAATTCCAAGTCAGGTAAACAGAAGCACTTGAGTTCCTGTATGTTGTTATGATCACACCATGTCTCGTTAATCATAAGGCATACCCCCCAACCTTCATCTTACCAGAAAAATGCTTGTTTCTGTCGGCGTGATGCATGAAGAAACCAGCTGGCTGTACCGGCTCCGATAGCGTGTCTCGAGTGAGCCATGTTTCCGTGAAGCAAAGAACATTACAGTCTCTTATGCCTCTCTGGAATGCTACCCTTGCTCGGATTTCATCTACCTTGTTGTCAAGAGACTGGACATTGGCGAGTAGTATGCTCGGGAGCGGTGCTCGATATGCCCGTCTCCGGAGCCTGACCAGAAGACCGCTTCGTCTTCCCCTTTTACGACGTCATTGTTTTGGTTCGCCGGCTGGGATCCGATCCATTGTCCTGGATGATGGGCCAAACAGAGAATCCGCTTCGGGAAAGTCGTATTCCTGGTCGTAATGTTGGTGAGTTGACGTTGCTCTTATATCCAATAGTTCCTCCCGACTGTATGTAATAAAACCTAAGATTACCTGGGGTAACAATGTAAGAAATAACATGTAAAAAAACTAAATACTGCATAGTTTCCTAGGAACGCGAAGCGAGGTGGCCATCTCTGTCGGCGCCGGATTTCTTCATATTTTACAGAGTGGGATTAAAATTGTAATAGTTTTTTTTGTCAACAATCTACATAGAATACTCTGTAATGTCAAAGTGGAAGTTTAAAGATGATAGATACAAATGTTATAACTAAAATATAGTCTTTGCATAACTATTCAGTTCCCTGAGTCAATACATGTTATAAACACCTTTGGCATTGCCTACAGTTGTGTGTCTTTCTGGGTAGGTCTCTAAGAGTTTGGCACACCTGGATTGTACAAAATTTGCTCTGTCAAATTGGCTGTTGATCATTGCTAGACAGCTATTTTCAAGTCTTGCCATAGATTTTCAAGCAGATTTATGCCAAAACTGTAATGGCCACCCAGAAACATGCACTGTCTTCTTGGTAAGCAACTCCAGTGTAGATCTGGCCATGTGTTTTAGGTAATTGTCCTGCTGAAAGGTGAATTCCTCTCCCGGTCTATGGTGTAAAGCAGACTGAAGCAGGTTTTCCTCTAGGATTTTGCCTGTGCTTAGCTCTATCCCGTTTCTTTTCATCCTGAAAAACTCCCTAGTCCTTGCCGATGACAAGCATACCCAAACCATGATGCAGCCACCACCATGCTTCAAAGTAAGGAGGCAGTTACTCAGTGATATTTCTATTCTTCTTTTCACTCTGTCATTTAGGTAATTACTGGGAGTCACTACAATGTTAATCCATCCACATTTTTCTCCCATCACAGCCATTGAACTCAGTAGCTGTTTTAAAATCACCAATGGCCTCATAATAACATCAATGTCTGATTTGTTATTGTTACCCATCTATCAATCACAGCCCTTCTTTATGAGGCCTTTGGAAATCTCCCTGATCTTTGTAGTTGAATCTGTGCTTGAAATTCAATACTTGACTGAAGGACCTTACAGATGTTGTATGAATGGGGGACAGAAGAAGTAATTAAAAAATAATGTCAAGCCTTAGTATTTCACACAAAGTGAGTCCATCTAACTTATGTGATTTGTTAAGCCATATTTTACTCCTGAACTATGTAATTTAGGCTTGCCTAAACAAAGGGCCTGAATACTTATGCAACAACTACATTTTAGTTATTATTTTTTTTAATCAATTTTCTTCCACTTTTCCATTTTAATCCCACTTTGTGACACAATAAAATGTGAAGAAATCCAATGGGTCTGAATACTTTTCCAAGGCACTGTATATCAAAACACAAATATTCTTTGCTTCATCCATCTTTTATCTCTCAAGATTGACTGGATTGTGCCTTGACAAAAAGAATTGTATTTGTGCTTGACTGAGAATTATTTAGAAAACCAGTGGTTAGGAGTTGGAGTTACCAGTTACTGCATAGAAAGAATTGACACCAGCCCTGTCTCTTTCTCTCACCCATTGCTGCTCTACTCACTCTGCCAGGGCTTTGTCATTACTTCAGAGATCTAAGAGTACCCTCTAGTGGTGACATTTGACATTACAGTAGAATGCACATGATCATACAGGCATATGGTCACACTACGGCAGTAATGTACTCAGTGGTTATTGATGACCGAGAATCTAATCAGGTTAGGGCAACCAGTTGCCAATAATAATATTAGCTGTTTTGTAACTCTGGCAAAAGTATTTCAATGCAGAAATAGTGGTGCACTGTCCCTCTAAGGAGCTCTATAATGATATGATGGCTATATATATATATGTCTCTGTCCCTTTAAGGAGCTCTATATAGATATGATGGCTATATATATATGTCTCTGTCCCTTTAAGGAGCTCTATATAGATATGATGGCTATATATATGTCTCTGTCCCTTTAAGGAGCTCTATATCAATATGATGGCTCTATATATGTCTCTGTCCCTTTAAGGAGCTCTATATCGATATGATGGCTCTATATATGTCTCTGTCCCTTTAAGGAGCTCTATATAGATATGATGGCTCTATATATGTCTCTGTCCCTTTAAGGAGCTCTATATCGATATGATGGCTCTATATATGTCTCTGTCCCTTTAAGGAGCTCTATATAGATATGATGGCTCTATATATGTCTCTGTCCCTTTAAGGAGCTCTATATAGATATGATGGCTCTATATATGTCTCTGTCCCTTTAAGGAGCTCTATATCGATATGATGGCTCTATATATGTCTCTGTCCCTTTAAGGAGCTCTATATAGATATGATGGCTCTATGTATGGCTCTGTCCCTTTAAGGAGCTCTATATCGATATGATGGCTCTATATATGTCTCTGTCCCTTTAAGGAGCTCTATATAGATATGATGGCTCTATATATGTCTCTGTCCCTTTAAGGAGCTCTATATAGATATGATGGCTCTATATATGTCTCTGTCCCTTTAAGGAGCTCTATATCGATATGATGGCTCTATATATGTCTCTGTCCCTTTAAGGAGCTCTATATAGATATGATGGCTCTATGTATGGCTCTGTCCCTTTAAGGAGCTCTATATAGATATGATGGCTCTATAAATGGCTCCGTCCCTTTAAGGAGCTCTATATAGATATGATGGCTCTATGTATGGCTCTGTCCCTTTAAGGAGCTCTATATAGATATGATGGCTATATATATGTCTCTGTCCCTTTAAGGAGCTCTATATCGATATGATGGCTATATATATGTCTCTGTCCCTTTAAGGAGCTCTATATCGATATGATGGCTCTATATATGTCTCTGTCCCTTTAAGGAGCTCTATATAGATATGATGGCTCTATGTATGTCTCTGTCCCTTTAAGGAGCTCTATATCGATATGATGGCTATATATATGGCTCTGTCCCTTTAAGGAGCTATATTTAAGCAATAAGGGGGTTTGGTATATGGTCAATATACCACGGCTAAGGGGTATTCTTATGCACGACGCAACACGGAGTGCCTGGATACAGCCCTTAGCCGTTGTATATTGGCAATATATCACAGGTGCCTTAATGCTATTATAAACTGGTTACCAACGTAATTAGCGCAGTAAAAATAAATGTTTTGTCAAACCCGTCGTATACGGTCTGATATACCACGGCTGTCAGCCAACCAGCATTCAGGGCTCGAACCACCCAGTTTATATATAGACATGATGGTTCTATATATATTGCTCTGTCCCTTTCATGACTGGTAGTACATAAAGGCAGAGAGAAAGGGAGAGAGCGAGAGAGAAAGAGAGAGAGACAGAAAGAGAGGGAGAGGGAGAGAGTGAGAGAAAGAGAGGGAGAGGGAGGGAGAGAGAGAAAGGGGGGGCGAGAGAGAGGGAGGGAGGGAGATATAGAAAGGGAAAGAGGAAGAGAGAGAGAGAGTTAGAGATAGAGAGAGAGAGGGTTGCCATGGTAATCATTGTATGTTCCTCCTCTGTGATTGGATCGGATGGAGTGAGCAAGTATCTGCTATTTCTATCATTACTAGACACCTCAGACCCAACAGGCACACACGCTCAGTCACAGGACCACACAAGTACACACACACACGCATACACAAACACACACACACACAAAAATCCTATTTTCCCTAACCCCAAACCCCTATCCCTAGCTCCTAATCCTATCTCCTACACCCTAACCCTAAACGTAATTATAACCCTAACACTCATTCTGGTCCCCACAAGTGTAGTTAAACACGTCCACACACACACGCACGCACACACACACACACACACACACACACACACACACACACACACACACACACACACACACAATGTCTCTGAATCATATATTGATTAGTTTACAGAAAGCAGTGACAAACATGATTAATAATGTAACTGATTGATTAAGTAATTGACTGGCCATTGAGGGCGAGCCACAGGGTTCATGTCTTAATCAGTGTATGTGTGTGTTGTTTCACAGCCAGCAAGAGAGCAGCCCTTTATTGATGAGACTAGCTACAAGGGATGAGCAGGACAAGATACCGTCAAACGTAGATTAGGGTTAAGGCATCACATGTGTCTACATTAGGAAGTATCATTTTTAATTCCATAAGAAGGGATACGTAGGGATGGGATTAATGTATTGTAGAGAGAATCCAATCCCAGGAATGTAATGTCATAATAAAGACACATGGGATACACAATTCCAGTATGCCATAGGATATGTCTGTAAAATCAAATCACATGTTATTGGTCACATACACATATTTAGCAGATGGTTTTGTGGGTGTAGCGAAATGCTTGTGTTCCTAGCTCCAACAGTATACAGTGGAAGTCGGATGTTTACATACACCTTAGCCAAATACATTTAAACTCAGTTTTTCACAATTCCTGACGTTTAATCCTAGTAAAAATTCCCTGTTTTAGGTAATTTAGGATCACCACTTTATTTTAAGAATGTAAAATAAATACTTTAAGAATGTCAGAATAATTGTTGAGAGAATGATTTATTTCATCTTGTATTTCTTTCAACACATTTCCAGTGGGTCAGAAGTTTACATACACTCAATTAGTATTTGGAAGCATTGCCTATAAATTATTTAACGTGGGTCAAACATTTCAGGTAGCCTTCCACAAGCTTGCCACAATAAGTTGGGTGAATTTTGGACCATTCCTCCTGACAGAGCTGGTGTAACTAACTTAGGTTTGTAGGCCTCCTTGCTCGCACACACTTTTTTAGTTCTGCCCACAAACGTTCAGTAGGGTTGAGGTTAGGGCTTTGTGATGGCCACTCCAATACCTTGACTTTGTTGTCCTTAAGCAATTTTGCCACAACTTTGGAAGTATGCTTGGACTCATTGTCCATTTGGAAGACCCATTTGCGGCCAAGTCTTGAGATGTTGCTTCAATATATCCACATAATTTTCCTTCCTCATGAAGCCATCTATTTTGTGAAGTGCACCAGTTCCTCCTGCAGCAAAGCACCCCCACAACATGATGCTGCCACCCCCATGCTTCACAGTTGGGATGGTGTTCTTCGGCTTGCAAGCCTCCCTCTTTATCCTCCAAACATAATGATGGTCATTATGGCCAAACAGTTCTATTTTTGTTTCATCAGACCAGAGAACATTTCTCCAAAAAGTACAATCTTTGTCTCCATGTGCAGTTGCAAACCGTAGTCTGGCTTTTTTATGGCGGTTTTGGAGCAGTGGCTTCTTCCTTGCTGAGTGGCCTTTCAGGTTATGTCGATATAGGACTCGTTTTACTGTGGATATAGATACGTTTGTACCTGTTTCCTCCAGCATCTTCACAAGGTCCTTTGCTGTTGTTCTGAGATTGATTAGCACTTTTCGCACCAAAGTACGTTCATCTCTAGGAGACAGAACGCATCTCCTTCCTGAGCGGTATGACAGCTGCGTGGTCCCATGGTGTTTATACTTGCGTACTATTGTTTGTTCAGATGAACATGGTACCTTTAGGCATTTGGAAATTTCTCCCAAGGACGAACCAGACATGCGGAGGTCTACAATTCTTTTCTGAGGTCTTGGCTGATTTCTTTTGATTTTCACATATTTTGATTTTCTCATGATGTCAAGCAATTTTTTTTCCCATTGCTTGACATCACGGGAAAATCAAAATAGGCACTGAGTTTGAAGGTAGGCCTTGAAATACATCCACAGGTGCACCTCCAATTAACTCAAATGATGTCAATTAGCCTATCAGAAGCCATGACATCATTTTCTGGTATTTTCCAAGCTGTTTAACGGCACAGTCAACTTGGTGTATGTAAACTTCTGACCCACTGGAAATGTGATACAGTGAATTATAAGTGAAATAATCTGTCTGTAAACAATTGTTGGAAAAATTACCCTTTGCCTTTGAAGACAGCTTTGCATACTCTTGGCATTATCTCAACCAGCTTCATGAGGTTGTCACCTGGAATGCATTTCAATTAGTAGGTTTGCCTTGTTAAAAGTTAATTTGTTGAATTTCTTTCCTTCTTAATGCGTTTGAGCCAATCAGTTTTGTTGTGGCAAGGTAGGGGTGGTAAAGAAGATAGCCCTATTTGGTAAAAGACCAAGTCCATATTATGGAAAAAACCACTCAAATAAGCAAAGAAAACAACAGTCCGTAATTACTTAAAGACATGAAGGTCAGTCAATGCGGAAAATTTCAAGATCTTTTCAAGTTTCTTCAAGTGCAGTCGCAAAAACCACCAAGTGCTATGATGAAACTGGCTCTCATGAGGACCGCCACAGGAATGGAAGACCCAGAGCTACCTCTGCTGCAGAGCATAAGTTCATTAGAGTTAACTGCACCTCAGAAATTGCAGCCTAAATAAATGCTTCACAGAGTTCAAGTAACAGAAACATCTCAGCATCAACTGTTCAGAAGAGACTGCATGAATCAGGCCTTCATGGTCGAATTGCTGCAAAGAAACCACTACTAAAGGACACTAATAAGAAGAAGAGACTTGCTTGGGCCAAGAAACATGAGCAATGGACATTGAACCGGTGGAAACCTGTCCTTTGGTCTGATGAGTCCAAATTTTTGATTTTTGGTTCCAACCGCTATGTCTTTGTGATACTCAGAGTAGGTGAACGGATGATCTCTGCATGTGTAGTTCCCACCATGAAGCATGGAGGAGGAGGTGTGATGGTGTGGGGGTGCATAGCAGGTGACACTGTCAGTGACTTATTTAGAATTCAAGGCACACTTAACCACCGATTCGCCATCCAATTTGGTTTGCACTTAGTGGGACTATCATTTGTTTTCAACAGGACATTGACCCAGCAGACCTCCAGGCTGTGTAAGGGCTATTTGACCAAGAAGGAGAGTGATGGAGTGCTGCCTCAGATGACCTGGCCTCCACAATCACCTGACCTCAACCCAATTGAGATGGTTTGGGATGAGTTGGACCGCAGAGTGAAGGATAAGCAGTCAACAAGTTCTCAGCATGTGTGGGACCTCCTTCAAGGCTGTTGGAAAAGCATTCCAGGTGAAGCTGGTTGAGAGAATGCCAAGAGTGTGCAAAGCTGTCATTAAGGCAAAGGGTGGCTGCTTTGAAGAATCTCAAATATCAAATATATTTTGATTTAACACTTTTTTGGTTACTACATGATTCCATATGTGTTATTTCATAGTTTTGATGTCTTCACTATTATTCTACAATGTAGAAAATAGTACAAATAAAGAATGAGTAGGTGTGTCCAGACCCTTGACTGGTACTGTATACACTACCTTTCAAAAGTTTGGGGTCACTTAGAAATGTCCTTGTTTTTGAAAGAAAAGCACATTTTTGTCCATTAAAAATAACATTGATATAACAACAAATTGATCAGAAATAAAGTGTCGACATTGTTAATGTTGTAAATGACTATCGTAGCTGGAAATGGCTGATATTTTATGGAATATCTACATAGGCGTACAGAGGCCCATTATCAGCAACCATCACTCCTGTGTTTCAATGGCACATTGTGTTAGCTAATCCAAGTTTATCATTTTAAAAGGCTAATTGATCAGTAGAAAACCCTTTTGAAATGATGTTAGCACAGCTGAAAACTGTTGTTCTGATTAGAGAAGTAATAAAACTGGTATTTTTTAAATATTTTTTTTATTTTTTTATTTCACCTTTATTTAACCAGGTAGACTAGTTGAGAACAAGTTCTCATTTACAACTGCGACCTGGCCAAGATAAAGCCAAGCAGTGCGACACAAACAACAACACAGAGTTACACGTGGAATAAACAAACATACAGTCAATAACACAATATAAAAAGTCTATATACAGTGTGTGCAAATGAGGTAAGATAAGGGAGGTAAGGTAATAAATAGGCCATAGTGGCAAAATAATTACAATTTAGCAATTAAACACTGAAGTGATAGATGTGCAGAAGATGAATGTGCAAGTAGAGATACTGGGGTGCTAAGGAGCAAAAAAAAAAAATAATAACAGTATGGGGATGAGGTAGTTGGATGGGCTATTTACAGATGGGCTATGTACAGGTGCAGTGATCTGTGAGCTGCTCTGACAGCTGGTGCTTAAAGCTAGTGAGGGAGATATGAGTCTCCAGCTTCAGTGATTTTTGCAATTCATTCCAGTCATTTGCAGAAGAGAACTGGAAGGAAAGGCGGCCAAACGAGGAATTGGCTTTGGGGGTGACCAGTGAAATATACCTGCTGGAGCACGTGCTACGGGTGGGTGCTGCTATGGTGACCAGTGAGCTGAGATAAGGTGGGGCTTTACCTAGCAAAGACTTATGGATGACCTGGAGCCAGTGGGTTTGACGACCAATATGTAGCGAGGGCCAGCCAACGAGAGCATACAGGTCGCAGTGGTGGGTAGTATATAGGGCTTTGGTGACAAAACGGATGGCACTGTGATAGACTGCATCCAATTTGCTGAGTAGAGTGTTTGAGGCTATTTTATAGATGACGTCACCGAAGTCCTGGATCGGTAGGATAGTCAGTTTTACAAGGGTATGTTTGGCAGCATGACTGAAGGATGCTTTGTTGCGAAATAGGAAGCCGATTCTAGATTTAATTTTGGATTGGTGATGCTTAATGTGAGTCTGTAAGGAGAGTTTACAGTCTAACCAGACACCTAGGTATTTGTAGTTGTCCACATATTCTTAGTCAGAACCGTCCAGAGTAGTGAAGCTGGACGGGCGGGCAGGTGTGGGCAGTGATTGGTTGAAGAGCATGCATTTAGTTTTACTTGCATTTTAGCGCAGTTGGAGGCCACGGAAGGAGAGTTGTATGGCATTGAAGCTCGTCTGGAGGTTTGTTAACACAGTGTCCAAAGAAGGGCCATAGGTATACAGAATGGTGTTATCTGCATAGAGGTGGATCAGAGAATCACCAGCAGCAAGAGCGATATCATTGATGTATACAGAGAAAAGAGGCGGCCCAAGAATTGAACCCTGTGACACCCCCATAGAGACTGCCAGAGGGCCGGACAACAGGCCCTCCGATTTGACACACTGAACTCTGTCTGAGAAGTAGTTGGTGAATCAGGCGAGGCAGTCATTTGAGAAACCAAGGGTGCTGAGTCTGCCGATAAGAATGTGGTGATTGACAAGGTCAAAAGCTTTGGCCAGGTCGATGAATACAGCTGCACATTATTGTCTCTTATTGATGGCGGTTATGACATCGTTTAGGACCTTGAGCATGGCTGAGGTGCACCCATGACCAGCTCTGAAACCAGATTGCATAGCGGAGAAGGTATGGTGGGATTCAAAATTATTGGTGATCTGTTTGTTAACTTGGCTTTCGAAGACCTTAGAAAGGCAGGGTAGGATAGATACAGGTCTGTAACAGTTTGGGTCTAGAGTGTCTCCCCCTTTGAAGAGGGGGATGACCGCGGCAGCTTTCCAAACTTTGGGGATCTCAGACGATACGAAAGAGAGTTTTAACAGGCTAGTAATAGGGGTTGTAACAATTTCGGCAGATAATTTTAGAAAGAAAGGGTCCAGATTGTCTAGCCCAGCTGATTTGTAGGGGTCCAGATTTTGTAGCTCTTTCAGAACATCAGCTATCTGGATTTGGGTGAAGGTGAAATGAGGGAGCCTTGGGCAAGTTGCTGTGGAGGACGCAAGGCTGTTGATCGGAGTAGGGGTAGCCAGGTGGAAAAAATGGCCAGCCATAAAAAAATGCTTATTGAAATTCTCAATTATTGTAGATTTATTAGTGGTGACAGTGTTTCCTATCCTCAGTGCAGTGGGCAGCTGGGAGGAGGTGCTCTTATTCTCCATGGACTTTACAGTCTCCCAGAACCTTTTGGAGTTTGTGCTACAGGATGCAAATTTCTGTTTGAAAATCTAGCCTTGGCTTTCTTAACTGACTGTATACTGGTTCTTACTTCCCTGAGAAGTTGCATATCACGGGGGCTATTCGATGCTAATGCAGTACGCCACAATATGTTTTTGTGCTGGTCAAGGGCAGTCAGGTCTGGAGTGAACCAAGGGCTATATCTGATCCAGATTCTAATTTTTTTTAATGCTTATTTAAGATGGTGAGGAAAGAACTTTTAAAGAATAACTGTATAGTACTGTACTGTACTGAACTGTACTATACAGTACGGCAGTCTGGGATTTAGTAAATGTTAATCTCACTTTCACTTTTATTGTTCTGCATAAAATAATGAATTAAAGAGCCAAATATATGTACTGTAGTCGATCTACTACTATGGTCTGTAGACTATGTGCTATGTACTGGGTTTAGTCAACGATAATCTCATCTCATTACCATTAACCGTTGTCATTTTGGCATCACCATCAGATCAATAATCCTCCCTTCATCAGATCACTAATCCTCCCTTCATCAGATCACTAATCCTCCCTCCATCAGATCAATAATCCTCCCTCCATCAGATCAATAATCCTCCCTTCATCAGATCACTAATCCTCCCTTCATCAGATCAATAATCCTCCCTTCATCAGATCAATAATTATCGTGAGAAGGATTGTAATGAACCAGGGAGATTTTCAGAGGGCTTTCCTTGGATTGTAATGAAGTAGAGGCCATCTTCAGATGGCCTTCCCTGTGGCTCAGTTGGTAGAGCATGGTGTGTGCAACACTAGGGTCGTGGGTTCGATTCCCACGGGGGGCCAGTACAAAAAAACAAAAAAAAATCCATGAAATCCACTACTGTAAGTCGCTCTGGATAAGAGCGTCTGCTAAATGACTTAAATGTAATGTAAATGTAGATGGCTTTCCTGTGATTGTAATGAACCAGGGAGATTTTTAGAGGGCTTTCCTGGGATTGTAATGAACCAGGGAGATTTTCAGAGGGCTTTCCTTGGATTGTAATAAACCAGGAAGATTTTCAGAGGGCTTTCCTGGGATTGTAGTGAACCAGGGAGCTCTTCAGAGGGCTTTCCTGGGATTGTCATGAAATAGAGGGAGAGATCTTGCCAACAAGCCCGTCAGGCAATAGAGAGAGAATTAGAGCCATTGAGAGTGATGATTTTGTTTTTGTGATTTTGTTTTTGCTCTGAGGTGACCTTTACTAAGGCTAGAGAAAAAGACTGTGTCCCAAAAGACTCCCTATTCCCTTCATTGTCTTTTGTCCCTGGTCAACAGTAGTGTACTACATAGGAAAGAGGGTGCTATTTGGAACTCAACCAAACACAATAATCCCAATTCAACCCCTATAGCCTCTCTCCTCTACCCTCTCATGTCTACTGTATCAATAGCCTTATTCACACCATGCACTAAAATGTGATTTTCATGATATGATCAATATGATCCAATCACTATCTGCTCATGGTTTGTCACGTCTTCACGTTGTATTAAAATGTCTCTTTTCCTTCCTCTGTGTCCGCATTGTGACCGCATTGTGATTAGCTGGTCGAATTATGTGACAGACATTTTTTCAAAAATAATGTGAATTTATTTACTTTAAGACAATTACTGAAGCCGTAAGTCGATGGTTTGACCATCCAGATCTGTTTACAGGTGTTTGATAACCAGACACAATGCGTGCCTGACTACATCCCGAGGTGGTCAGAAGGATCTGATCACAATCTGATCCACAATGTGTATTTTAATCTTCTACGCCTGTCTGAAAATGTGGACACACTTAGAATGTGGACAAGACCAGGGGACAAAGGTTGCATGTTAGCACCAGGTATAAACAGGGTTGAACGATAGGTTGAAGTAATATGGAAACTAATTAACCTTGCCTTTTGATAGGCTAGGTGGAATTTGGACCGAATTGTTTCCTGTCATCAATCACCCATCCTTTCAGATATACACAAGAGCCTACCCACTGGGCACACACTGGTGTGGAATAGACGTCTGTGCCCGGTGGGTAGTGGGTAGGGGCTAGGGGCTAGGAGTTTGTTTTGGACATTCAGGCAGATAGAGAGAGACATAGGGAAACATCTAGAAGGACCCAGTCATCCATCCAGCCAGAACAGGAATGTGAGCACTAAGACCCAGTGGAGACGAGGCTGGGTGCTGCCTGCCTGCCTCCTTCCCTACCCTCACTGCCTCACTGCTCCGCGCTGCTCTGCAGTTACCCTGAGCCCTGAACGCATGCCGGAGTGAGAGCATGTGTGTGTGTGTGTGTGTGTGTGTGTGGTGTGGTGTGGTTTGGTGTGTGTGTGTGTGTGTGTGTGTGTGTGTGTGTGTGTGTGTGTGTGTGTGTGTGTGTGTGTGTGTGTGTGTGTGTGTGTGTGTGTGGTGTGTGTGTGTGTGTGTGTGTGTGTGTGTGTGTGCATTGTGAATCAGAAGCAGGAGGACAAGAGAGAGGAGCACGCTGTCCTGCTCTCGCTTTTTCTTCCATTCTGCTGTTGCTCTGCCGTGGACACCTGAACAAGACAAGAACTGAGGGGAGTGGAGTGTGTGTGTGTGTGTTGTGGGGGTGGGTGGGTCAGGCAGGGAAAGATGAGATCAAAGAGCCAGGTGAGGAGGAGACACAGGAGCGTCTGTTTCTTTCTTTCTCTCTCTCTCTCTCTCTCTCTCTCTCTCTCTCTCTCTCTCTAGCTCTCTCTCTCTCTCTCTCTCTCACTGTCTCTCTCTCTGTCTCTCTCTGTCTCTCTCTGTCTCTCTTCTCTTTCTCCTTCTCTCTCTCCTCTCTCTCTCCCCCTCTCCTCTCTCTCTCTCTCTCTCCTTCTCTCTCTCTCTCTCTCTCTCTCTCTCTCTCTCTCTCTCTCTGACGCGTTGTAGTCTGTGAGTGAGTGTTTGTGTGAGGGAGAGATCGAGCCAAATCAGTCCACTTCCCTCATCCAAGCAGACAGTGAACCTGGAGAGGAAGGAGCAGCCCGTCTCCACACTAACTATTAAAGGTATGTCATCCACTCGCTCTCACCACACCGCTCTGCTTTAGCACTAGACGTTTTATAATGTCTGCATACTACTAAGTCTGTAGAGTCTGTATCACAACGTGACTATATGTCATGACGACGTTTATACTTCCCAGTGCATGAGTGCTAGGCTACTTACCTCTCCTCTCGTTACAAACAACATATCCACTGAATGCTAGAATCTGTCTGTGCATGGCAGAGGAGTCACTGAGAGAGCAGGGGTCAGGAGAAGTTCAAAAAGAAGATAATTGGAGTGGAACATACTGTATTAGGAGTCAGGTGTGATCAGAGAGAGGAGAGGAGGTTGACATGGGGGTGTAAAGGTGGTGGACAGGGCAGTTCTAGCTGGCTAGCTGAGGGACCATTTATATATATATATATACAGTAGGGTAGATAAATGTGTTATGGGCATCGAACTTTAACATTCACCTCTACATTCTACCTATGGTTCTCAAACCTCTACTCCTGTTGGGGTGCCAGGTAGTCTAGTGGTTCGAGCATTGGGCCAGTAACCGAAAGGTTGCTAGATTGAATCCCTGAGCTGACAAGGTAAAAATCTGTCGTTCTCCCCCTGAACAAGGTAGTTCAGTGTTCACTGTTCCACGGTAGGCTGTCATTGTAAATAACTGTTTGTTCTTAACTGACTTGCCTGGTTAAATAAAAAAAAAAAGTTTAATGGCCCAGCGTCGTCTGGGAGTGTTTGGCCGGGGTAGACCGTCATTGTAAAATAAGAATTTAAAAAAATTAAAAAACATTGGGAAGGTGAAACCATTTAGAGTTGACTTTTAGACCTCTCTCAATGGACAAACAAGCTGAGTTGTTGTTAAAACAATAAACAACTATTGTTTAGTTCTCCTTCTGGCAGTAAACACACAGATAGTCATGCGATGGGAGGATCATATGGCTCTCAATTAGCCATGGCCTGAAGGCAAATTCTTATTTCTTTCACATGAATGCTTGGAGCTCCTTGCTGGGACAGTGAGGTAGTGTTTCAATACTATTTTAACTTTTAATTTTACAGTACTCCTGATCTTATTAAAAATGGAAGATTCTGTTCTGTAAAAAGTTGTGTGTAGAGAAATAACCATCTTTTACTAAATGATATTGCTACTTCTATACAATGCTTTCAAAAAGTATTCACACCCCTTGACTTTTTCCAAGTGTTTGTTGCGTTACACAGTGGGACTAAAATGGATGAAATTGTCTTTTTGTTTGATCTACACAAAATACTCTGTAACGTCAAAGTGGATTTGTAAAATGTTTTATGAAAAAGAAAACACTAATATATCTTGATTAGATAAGTATTCAATACATGTTAAAATCACCTTTGGCAGGGATTACAGCTGTGAGTGTTTCTGGGTAATTCTTTAAGAGCTTTACACACCTGGATTGTGCAACATTTTCCCATAATTATTTCGAAAATTCTATGCTTGAAAATATGTAATGTATATAATGTGTATAATATACAGTATATAATATATAACGTGTTGTATTGGATTTGCTATACAACACATTTTCTGCACTATTAGTTTAGTTGTCAAGGTGTGTGCGTACTGGTCAGGTGCAGGAGAGCAGAGATTTGTGAACAGGCGCACACTTTATTGAGGCAAAAGTGCAAAACGCGCAAAACAGTCACAAGAATTACGTTTAACAATAAACATCTTCGTGACAATAACACGAAAAAAAACAAGCCAGTCTGGCGCGTCAACAATAAACATGTAACACAAACAATCTTTCACAAAGACATGATGGGGAACAGAGGAATAAATACATGTAGATTGATTGGGGAATGAAAACCAGGTGTGCAGGGAACAAGACAAAACAAATGGATACATGAAAAATGGAGCGGCGATGGCTAGAAAGCCGGTGACGTTGACCGCCGAACGAACAAGGAGAGGAGCCGACTTCGGCGGAAGTCGTGACATTAGTGTCTTGATTCAAACAGGATGCATGTTTCGAAATATGTTTAATTCTGTACAGGCTTCCTAGTTTTCACTCTGTCAGTTAGGTTAGTATTGTGGAGTGACTACAATGTTGTTGATCCATCCTCAGTTTTCTCCTATCAGAGCCATTAAACTCTTTAACTGTTTTAAAGTCACCATTGACCTCATGGTGAAATCCCTGAGTAGTTTCCTTCCTCTCCGGCAACTGAGTTAGGAAGGATTCCTGTATCTTTGTAGTGACTGGGTGTATTGATACACCATCCAAAGTGTAATGAATAACTTCATTACGCTCAAATGGATATTCAATGTCTACTTGTTTTATTTTTACCCATCTACCAATAGGCGCCGTCTGCAAGGCATTGGAAAACCTCCCTGTTCTTTGTGTTTGAATCTGTTTTTGAAATTCACTGCTCGACTGAGGGACCTTACAGATGTGTAGTGTACAGAGATGAGGTAGTCATTCAAAAATCATGTTAGACACTGTAATGGCACATAGAGTGAGTCCATGCAATTTATTATGTGACTTGTTAAGCACATTTTTAGTCTTGAACTTATTTAGGCTTGCAATAACAAAGGAGTTGAATACTTATTGACTCAAGACATTTCAGCTTTTATTGTAATTTATTTGTAAAAAATAAATAAAAATAAAAACATAATTCCACTTTGACATTATGGGGTATTGTGTTGAAGCCTGTGACACACAATCACAATTTCATCCATTTTAAATTCAGTGGTGTTAACACTCTTAGAAACAAGGGTTGGGCCAGTTGTGCCCCACCCTATGGGACTCCCAATCACGGCCGGATGTGATACAGCCTGGATTCAAACCAGGGACTGTAGTGACGCCCCTTGCACTGAGATGCGGTGCCTGAAAGATAAGACTCTCACGAACACATAAATCATACACAATTATTGATGTTTTCCTGAACTTATTTCCCAATACCTTTCTGATGCATTTCGAACCATACTTCCTTCAGATTTAAATATTATTACAAATCAGTCAAAAAAAACTTTTTTTTACATGGTGGGGTCACAATTTTTTTATATCAAAATGGGGTCACAGGACAAAAGGTTTGATAACCCCTGCTGTAGGAGAACCCTTTTAGGTTCCAGGTAGAACCCTTTTTTATTTAACCTTTATTGAACTAGGTAGAACTCTTTTGGGTTCCATGTAGAAGCCTCTGTGAGAAGGGGTTCTACATGGAACTCAAAAGGGTTCTACCTGGAACCAAAAAGGGTTCCTTAACGTGTTCTCCTACAGCAGGGTTCTCCAACTGGCGGCCCGTCATTTTTGCCGACGGGTGATTTTATTTGGCCCGCCAAGTTTTCTGAACAACATTTGTGTGTGTGTGTGTGTGTGTGTGTGTGTGTGTGTGTTTTGTGTGTGGACGTGTTTAACTACACTTGTGGGGACCAGAATGAGTGTTAGGGTTATAATTACGTTTAGGGTTAGGGTGTAGGAGATAGGATTAGGAGCTAGGGATAGGGGTTTGGGGTTAGGGTGTAGGAGATAGGATTAGGAGCTAGGGATAGGGGTTTGGGGTTAGGTGTTGTGTTGGATGTGTTGGACATAAAAGACTGTAAAAACACCAGCAAATCAACTTCAAGTGATTTCAATTTAGGAAATGTGTTCCAATGTATATCCACACATAAAAGAGAGATAGAAACTGAGTGTACAAAACACTCTCTTTCCATGACATAAACTAACCAGGTGAATCCAGGTGAAAGCTATGATCCCTTATTGATGTCACTTGTTAAATTCACTTCAATCAGTGTAGATGAAGGGGAGGAGACAGGTTAAAGAAGGATTTTTGACAAATGGATTGTGTATGTGTGCCATTCAGAGGGTGAATGGTAAAGACAAAAGATGTAAGTGCATTTGAGCAGGGTATGGTAGTTGGTGCCAGAGGCACCGGTTTGTGTCAAGAACTGCAACGCTGCTGGGTTTTTCACGCTCAACAGTTTCCCTTGTGTATCAAGAATGGTCCCACCACCCAAATGACATCCAACCAACTTGACACAACTGTGGGAAGCATTGGAGTCAACATGGGCCAGCTTCCCTGTGGAACGCTTTTGACACCTTGTAGAGTCCATGCCCCGACGAATTGAGGCTGTTCTGAGGGCAAAAGGGGGAGGTGCAACTCAACGTTTTGTACACTCAGTGTATGTGATTGCAAACAAATGTAAGCAAGGTTTGAAATTGTTATGTTTTAGTCAAACGTTATATCTGGATTGGGCTTCGGTCAATTTGCAGTCTACAAATGATTTGTAATTATGTTCCCGCCCCCTGACCATTCACCCAAGAAAAAATCTTCCCGCGGCTGAATTTAGTCGATGATCCCTGTCCTATCGGGACAGACGAAGAACCCTCGATGATCCCTGTCCTATCGGGACAGCCGAAGAACCCTTTTAGGATCTAGAAAGCACTTTTTAAAAATGTTATTTATAAGAGCGTAGAGTGTCGTTTTCTGAGGAAGCCTCTGTTTTTTACAGGCTGTAAACCTATTGATGCTGATAGGATAATGTCTCTAGGGGCGTGCTCCTCCTTTAGACTACAGTAAGACATCACAGCTAAGAAAGACAACGTTAATTGTTTTTAACATTATCCCGTGGAAGGTTGTACTGACACAAAGACCTCAGGGGCAAAAGTCAGATAGCGTCACCAATGACACCATAGTCCCTGTACAGGTACTACTTTCGACGAGAGCCCTTTGCCCACTGAGATACACCCGCAGTCGGTGATTCGTCCGTGATGTGAACGCGTGGCGGCCATAGGTGACGAGCTGGAAAAGAATCTGCTAAGTCAGTGCAACTAACTTTTTGTTCGTCACCACTTATGACGTGGAAGAATTGCATCTGCAGGTGTGAACAAGTAGCAACAGCCTGTGCGGATGGTTGTTTTCGTTCTCGTGATGCTGTGTGTGTTCCATCACTGTGACAGTGTGTGTGATGGTGTGTGGAGTTGACAGTAAACATCAGAACAGGCCTCACGGTTCTGCACACACACAAACCCACACACACACACAAGCACACACATACACCCTCAGAGGGCTAGAGAGAAAGAAAGGGCTTTGACAACACTGCTCCTCCTAGACTAACATTACAACACCATGTTTCATTACAGCTACTCCCTCTAGACTAACATTACAACACCATGTTTCATTACAGCTACTCCCTCTAGACTAACATTACAACACCATGTTTCATTACAGCTACTCCCTCTAGACTAACATTACAACACCATGTTTCATTACAGCTACTCCCTCTAGACTAACATTACAACACCATGTTTCATTACAGCTACTCCCCCTAGACTAACATTACAACACCATGTTTCAATACAGCTACTCCCTCTAGACTAACATTACAACACCATGTTTCATTACAGCTACTCCCCCTAGACTAACATTACAACACCATGTTTCATTACAGCTACTCCCCCTAGACTAACATTACAACACTATGTTTCATTACAGCTACTCCTCCTAGACTAACATTACAACACCATGTTTCATTACAGCTACTCCTCCTAGACTAACATTACAACACCATGTTTCATTACAGCTACTCCTCCTAGACTAACATTACAACACCATGTTTCATTACAGCTACTCCTCCTAGACTAACATTACAACACTATGTTTCATTACAGCTACTCCCTCTAGACTAACATTACAACACCATGTTTCATTACAGCTACTCCCTCTAGACTAACATTACAGCTACTCCCCCTAGACTAACATTACAACACCATGTTTCATTACAGCTACTCCCTCTAGACTAACATTACAACACCATGTTTCATTACAGCTACTCCCTCTAGACTAACATTACAACACCATGTTTCATTACAGCTACTCCTCCTAGACTAACATTACAACACTATGTTTCATTACAGCTACTCCCTCTAGACTAACATTACAGCTACTCCCCCTAGACTAACATTACAACACCATGTTTCATTACAGCTACTCCCCCTAGACTAACATTACAGCTACTCCCCCTAGACTAACATTACAGCTACTCCCTCTAGACTAACATTACAGCTACTCCCTCTAGACTAACATTACAACACCATGTTTCATTACAGCTACTCCCTCTAGACTAACATTACAACACCATGTTTCATTACAGCTACTCCTCCTAGACTAACATTACAGCTACTCCCTCTAGACTAACATTACAACACCATGTTTTCTTACAGCTACTCCCCCTAGACTAACATTACAACACCATGTTTCATTACAGCTACTCCTCCTAGACTAACATTACAACACCATGTTTCATTACAGCTACTCCTCCTAGACTAACATTACAACACCATGTTTCATTACAGCTACTCCCCCTAGACTAACATTACAACACCATGTTTCATTACAGCTACTCCTCCTAGACTAACATTACAACACCATGTTTCATTACAGCTACTCCTCCTAGACTAACATTACAACACTATGTTTCATTACAGCTACTCCCTCTAGACTAACATTACAACACCATGTTTCATTACAGCTACTCCCTCTAGACTAACATTACAGCTACTCCCCCTAGACTAACATTACAACACCATGTTTCATTACAGCTACTCCCTCTAGACTAACATTACAACACCATGTTTCATTACAGCTACTCCCTCTAGACTAACATTACAACACCATGTTTCATTACAGCTACTCCTCCTAGACTAACATTACAACACTATGTTTCATTACAGCTACTCCCTCTAGACTAACATTACAGCTACTCCCCCTAGACTAACATTACAACACCATGTTTCATTACAGCTACTCCCCCTAGACTAACATTACAGCTACTCCCCCTAGACTAACATTACAGCTACTCCCTCTAGACTAACATTACAGCTACTCCCTCTAGACTAACATTACAACACCATGTTTCATTACAGCTACTCCCTCTAGACTAACATTCCAGCTACTCCTCCTAGACTAACATTACAACACCATGTTTCATTACAGCTACTCCCCCTAGACTAACATTACAGCTACTCCTCCTAGACTAACATTACAGCTACTCCTTCTAGACTAACATTACAACACCATGTTTCATTACAGCTACTCCCTCTAGACTAACATTACAGCTACTCCCCCTAGACTAACATTACAGCTACTCCTCCTAGACTAACATTACAACACCATGTTTCATTACAGCTACTCCCCCTAGACTAACATTACAACACCATGTTTCATTACAGCTACTCCCTCTAGACTAACATTACAGCTACTCCCTCTAGACTAACATTACAACACCATGTTTCATTACAGCTACTCCCTCTAGACTAACATTACAGCTACTCCTCCTAGACTAACATTACAACACCATGTTTCATTACAGCTACTCCCTCTAGACTAACATTACAGCTACTCCCTCTAGACTAACATTACAACACCATGTTTCATTACAGCTACTCCTCCTAGACTAACATTACAACACCATGTTTCATTACAGCTACTCCCTCTAGACTAACATTACAGATACTCCTCCTAGACTAAGATTACAGCTACTCCTCCTAGACTAACATTACAACACCATGTTTCATTACAGCTACTCCCTCTAGACTAACATTACAACACCATGTTTCATTACAGCTACTCCCTCTAGACTAACATTACAACACCATGTTTCATTACAGCTACTCCCCCTAGACTAACATTACAACACCATGTTTCATTACAGCTACTCCCTCTAGACTAACATTACAACACCATGTTTCATTACAGCTACTCCCCCTAGACTAACATTACAACACCATGTTTCATTACAGCTACTCCCCCTAGACTAACATTACAACACTATGTTTCATTACAGCTACTCCTCCTAGACTAACATTACAACACCATGTTTCATTACAGCTACTCCTCCTAGACTAACATTACAACACCATGTTTCATTACAGCTACTCCTCCTAGACTAACATTACAACACCATGTTTCATTACAGCTACTCCTCCTAGACTAACATTACAACACTATGTTTCATTACAGCTACTCCCTCTAGACTAACATTACAACACCATGTTTCATTACAGCTACTCCCTCTAGACTAACATTACAGCTACTCCCCCTAGACTAACATTACAACACCATGTTTCATTACAGCTACTCCCTCTAGACTAACATTACAACACCATGTTTCATTACAGCTACTCCCTCTAGACTAACATTACAACACCATGTTTCATTACAGCTACTCCTCCTAGACTAACATTACAACACTATGTTTCATTACAGCTACTCCCTCTAGACTAACATTACAGCTACTCCCCCTAGACTAACATTACAACACCATGTTTCATTACAGCTACTCCCCCTAGACTAACATTACAGCTACTCCCCCTAGACTAACATTACAGCTACTCCCTCTAGACTAACATTACAGCTACTCCCTCTAGACTAACATTACAACACCATGTTTCATTACAGCTACTCCCTCTAGAGTGACTAACATTACAACACCATGTTTCATTACAGCTACTCCTCCTAGACTAACATTACAGCTACTCCCTCTAGACTAACATTACAACACCATGTTTCATTACAGCTACTCCCCCTAGACTAACATTACAACACCATGTTTCATTACAGCTACTCCTCCTAGACTAACATTACAACACCATGTTTCATTACAGCTACTCCTCCTAGACTAACATTACAACACCATGTTTCATTACAGCTACTCCCCCTAGACTAACATTACAACACCATGTTTCATTACAGCTACTCCTCCTAGACTAACATTACAACACCATGTTTCATTACAGCTACTCCTCCTAGACTAACATTACAACACTATGTTTCATTACAGCTACTCCCTCTAGACTAACATTACAACACCATGTTTCATTACAGCTACTCCCTCTAGACTAACATTACAGCTACTCCCCCTAGACTAACATTACAACACCATGTTTCATTACAGCTACTCCCTCTAGACTAACATTACAACACCATGTTTCATTACAGCTACTCCCTCTAGACTAACATTACAACACCATGTTTCATTACAGCTACTCCTCCTAGACTAACATTACAACACCATGTTTCATTACAGCTACTCCCTCTAGACTAACATTACAGCTACTCCCCCTAGACTAACATTACAACACCATGTTTCATTACAGCTACTCCCCCTAGACTAACATTACAGCTACTCCCCCTAGACTAACATTACAGCTACTCCCTCTAGACTAACATTACAGCTACTCCCTCTAGACTAACATTACAACACCATGTTTCATTACAGCTACTCCCTCTAGACTAACATTCCAGCTACTCCTCCTAGACTAACATTACAACACCATGTTTCATTACAGCTACTCCCCCTAGACTAACATTACAGCTACTCCTCCTAGACTAACATTACAGCTACTCCTTCTAGACTAACATTACAACACCATGTTTCATTACAGCTACTCCCTCTAGACTAACATTACAGCTACTCCCCCTAGACTAACATTACAGCTACTCCTCCTAGACTAACATTACAACACCATGTTTCATTACAGCTACTCCTCCTAGACTAACATTACAACACCATGTTTCATTACAGCTACTCCCTCTAGACTAACATTACAGCTACTCCCTCTAGACTAACATTACAACACCATGTTTCATTACAGCTACTCCCTCTAGACTAACATTACAGCTACTCCTCCTAGACTAACATTACAACACCATGTTTCATTACAGCTACTCCCTCTAGACTAACATTACAGCTACTCCCTCTAGACTAACATTACAACACCATGTTTCATTACAGCTACTCCTCCTAGACTAACATTACAACACCATGTTTCATTACAGCTACTCCTCCTAGACTAACATTGCAACACCATGTTTCATTACAGCTACTCCCCCAATACTACCATTACAGCTACTCCTCCTAGACTAACATTACAACACCATGTTTCATTACAGCTACTCCTTCTAGACTAACATTACAACACCATGTTTCATTACAGCTACTCCCTCTAGACTAACATTACAGCTACTCCCCCTAGACTAACATTACAGCTACTCCTCCTAGACTAACATTACAACACCATGTTTCATTACAGCTACTCCTCCTAGACTAACATTACAACACCATGTTTCATTACAGCTACTCCCTCTAGACTAACATTACAGCTACTCCCTCTAGACTAACATTACAACACCATGTTTCATTACAGCTACTCCCTCTAGACTAACATTACAGCTACTCCTCCTAGACTAACATTACAACACCATGTTTCATTACAGCTACTCCCTCTAGACTAACATTACAGCTACTCCCTCTAGACTAACATTACAACACCATGTTTCATTACAGCTACTCCTCCTAGACTAACATTACAACACCATGTTTCATTACAGCTACTCCCTCTAGACTAACATTACAGATACTCCTCCTAGACTAAGATTACAGCTACTCCTCCTAGACTAACATTACAACACCATGTTTCATTACAGCTACTCCCTCTAGACTAACATTACAACACCATGTTTCATTACAGCTACTCCCTCTAGACTAACATTACAACACCATGTTTCATTACAGCTACTCCCCCTAGACTAACATTACAACACCATGTTTCATTACAGCTACTCCCTCTAGACTAACATTACAACACCATGTTTCATTACAGCTACTCCCCCTAGACTAACATTACAACACCATGTTTCATTACAGCTACTCCCCCTAGACTAACATTACAACACTATGTTTCATTACAGCTACTCCTCCTAGACTAACATTACAACACCATGTTTCATTACAGCTACTCCTCCTAGACTAACATTACAACACCATGTTTCATTACAGCTACTCCTCCTAGACTAACATTACAACACCATGTTTCATTACAGCTACTCCTCCTAGACTAACATTACAACACTATGTTTCATTACAGCTACTCCCTCTAGACTAACATTACAACACCATGTTTCATTACAGCTACTCCCTCTAGACTAACATTACAGCTACTCCCCCTAGACTAACATTACAACACCATGTTTCATTACAGCTACTCCCTCTAGACTAACATTACAACACCATGTTTCATTACAGCTACTCCCTCTAGACTAACATTACAACACCATGTTTCATTACAGCTACTCCTCCTAGACTAACATTACAACACTATGTTTCATTACAGCTACTCCCTCTAGACTAACATTACAGCTACTCCCCCTAGACTAACATTACAACACCATGTTTCATTACAGCTACTCCCCCTAGACTAACATTACAGCTACTCCCCCTAGACTAACATTACAGCTACTCCCTCTAGACTAACATTACAGCTACTCCCTCTAGACTAACATTACAACACCATGTTTCATTACAGCTACTCCCTCTAGAGTGACTAACATTACAACACCATGTTTCATTACAGCTACTCCTCCTAGACTAACATTACAGCTACTCCCTCTAGACTAACATTACAACACCATGTTTCATTACAGCTACTCCCCCTAGACTAACATTACAACACCATGTTTCATTACAGCTACTCCTCCTAGACTAACATTACAACACCATGTTTCATTACAGCTACTCCTCCTAGACTAACATTACAACACCATGTTTCATTACAGCTACTCCCCCTAGACTAACATTACAACACCATGTTTCATTACAGCTACTCCTCCTAGACTAACATTACAACACCATGTTTCATTACAGCTACTCCTCCTAGACTAACATTACAACACTATGTTTCATTACAGCTACTCCCTCTAGACTAACATTACAACACCATGTTTCATTACAGCTACTCCCTCTAGACTAACATTACAGCTACTCCCCCTAGACTAACATTACAACACCATGTTTCATTACAGCTACTCCCTCTAGACTAACATTACAACACCATGTTTCATTACAGCTACTCCCTCTAGACTAACATTACAACACCATGTTTCATTACAGCTACTCCTCCTAGACTAACATTACAACACCATGTTTCATTACAGCTACTCCCTCTAGACTAACATTACAGCTACTCCCCCTAGACTAACATTACAACACCATGTTTCATTACAGCTACTCCCCCTAGACTAACATTACAGCTACTCCCCCTAGACTAACATTACAGCTACTCCCTCTAGACTAACATTACAGCTACTCCCTCTAGACTAACATTACAACACCATGTTTCATTACAGCTACTCCCTCTAGACTAACATTCCAGCTACTCCTCCTAGACTAACATTACAACACCATGTTTCATTACAGCTACTCCCCCTAGACTAACATTACAGCTACTCCTCCTAGACTAACATTACAGCTACTCCTTCTAGACTAACATTACAACACCATGTTTCATTACAGCTACTCCCTCTAGACTAACATTACAGCTACTCCCCCTAGACTAACATTACAGCTACTCCTCCTAGACTAACATTACAACACCATGTTTCATTACAGCTACTCCTCCTAGACTAACATTACAACACCATGTTTCATTACAGCTACTCCCTCTAGACTAACATTACAGCTACTCCCTCTAGACTAACATTACAACACCATGTTTCATTACAGCTACTCCCTCTAGACTAACATTACAGCTACTCCTCCTAGACTAACATTACAACACCATGTTTCATTACAGCTACTCCCTCTAGACTAACATTACAGCTACTCCCTCTAGACTAACATTACAACACCATGTTTCATTACAGCTACTCCTCCTAGACTAACATTACAACACCATGTTTCATTACAGCTACTCCTCCTAGACTAACATTGCAACACCATGTTTCATTACAGCTACTCCCCCAATACTACCATTACAGCTACTCCTCCTAGACTAACATTACAACACCATGTTTCATTACAGCTACTCCTTCTAGACTAACATTACAACACCATGTTTCATTACAGCTACTCCCTCTAGACTAACATTACAGCTACTCCCCCTAGACTAACATTACAGCTACTCCTCCTAGACTAACATTACAACACCATGTTTCATTACAGCTACTCCTCCTAGACTAACATTACAACACCATGTTTCATTACAGCTACTCCCTCTAGACTAACATTACAGCTACTCCCTCTAGACTAACATTACAACACCATGTTTCATTACAGCTACTCCCTCTAGACTAACATTACAGCTACTCCTCCTAGACTAACATTACAACACCATGTTTCATTACAGCTACTCCCTCTAGACTAACATTACAGCTACTCCCTCTAGACTAACATTACAACACCATGTTTCATTACAGCTACTCCTCCTAGACTAACATTACAACACCATGTTTCATTACAGCTACTCCTCCTAGACTAACATTGCAACACCATGTTTCATTACAGCTACTCCCCCAATACTACCATTACAGCTACTCCTCCTAGACTAACATTGCAACACCATGTTTCATTACAGCTACTCCCTCTAGACTAACATTACAGCTACTCCCCCTAGACTAACATTACAGCTACTCCCTCTAGACTAACATTACAACACCATGTTTCATTACAGCTACTCCCTCTAGACTAACATTACAGATTCTCCTCCTAGACTAAGATTACAGCTACTCCTCCTAGACTAACATTACAACACCATGTTTCATTACAGCTACTCCCTCTAGACTAACATTACAACACCATGTTTCATTACAGCTACTCCCTCTAGACTAACATTACAACACCATGTTTCATTACAGCTACTCCCTCTAGACTAACATTACAACACCATGTTTCATTACAGCTACTCCTCCTAGACTAACATTACAACACCATGTTTCATTACAGCTACTCCCTCTAGACTAACATTACAACACCATGTTTCATTACAGCTACTCCTCCTAGACTAACATTGCAACACCATGTTTCATTACAGCTACTCCCCCAAGACTAGCATTACAGCTACTCTTCCTAGACTAACATTGCAACACCATGTTTCATTACAGCTAACCCCCTAGACTAACATTACAGCTACTCCCCCTAGACTAACATTACAGCTACTCCCTCTAGACTAACATTACAGCACCATGTTTCATTACAGCTACTCCCTCTAGACTAACATTACAACACCATGTTTCATTACAGCTACTCCTCCTAGACTAACATTACAGCTACTCCCTCTAGACTAACATTACAACACCATGTTTCATTACAGCTACTCCTCCTAGACTAACATTACAACACCATGTTTCATTACAGCTACTCCCTCTAGACTAACATTACAACACCATGTTTCATTACAGCTACTCCTCCTAGACTAACATTACAACACCATGTTTCATTACAGCTACTCCCTCTAGACTAACATTACAACACTATGTTTCATTACAGCTACTCCCTCTAGACTAACATTACAACACTATGTTTCATTACAGCTACTCCCTCTAGACTAACATTACAGCTACTCCCTCTAGACTAACATTACAACACCATGTTTCATTACAGCTACTCCCCCTAGACTAACATTACAACACCATGTTTCATTACAGCTACTCCTCCTAGACTAACATTACAGCTACTCCCTCTAGACTAACATTACAGCTACTCCTCCTAGACTAACATTACAACACCATGTTTCATTACAGCTACTCCCTCTAGACTAACATTACAGCTACTCCCTCTAGACTAACATTACAACACCATGTTTCATTACAGCTACTCCTCCAAGACTAACATTACAACACCATGTTTCATTACAGCTACCCCCCAGACTAACATTACAGCTACTCCCCCTAGACTAACATTACAGCTACTCCCTCTAGACTAACATTACAGCACCATGTTTCATTACAGCTACTCCCTCTAGACTAACATTACAACACCATGTTTCATTACAGCTACTCCTCCTAGACTAACATTACAGCTACTCCCTCTAGACTAACATTACAACACCATGTTTCATTACAGCTACTCCTCCTAGACTAACATTACAACACCATGTTTCATTACAGCTACTCCCTCTAGACTAACATTACAACACCATGTTTCATTACAGCTACTCCTCCTAGACTAACATTACAACACCATGTTTCATTACAGCTACTCCCTCTAGACTAACATTACAGCTACTCCCTCTAGACTAACATTACAACACCATGTTTCATTACAGCTACTCCTCCAAGACTAACATTACAACACCATGTTTCATTACAGCTACTCCTCCAAGACTAACATTACAACACCATGTTTCATTACAGCTACTCCTCCTAGACTAACATTACAACACCATGTTTCATTACAGCTACTCCCTCTAGACTAACATTACAGCTACTCCCTCTAGACTAACATTACAACACCATGTTTCATTACAGCTACTCCTCCAAGACTAACATTACAGCTACTCCCCCTAGACTAACATTACAGCTACTCCCTCTAGACTAACATTACAACACCATGTTTCATTACAGCTACTCCTCCAAGACTAACATTACAACACCATGTTTCATTACAGCTACTCCTCCAAGACTAACATTACAACACCATGTTTCATTACAGCTACTCCTCCTAGACTAACATTACAACACCATGTTTCATTACAGCTACTCCCTCTAGACTAACATTACAGCTACTCCCCCTAGACTAACATTACAGCTACTCCCTCTAGACTAACATTACAACACCATGTTTCATTACAGCTACTCCTCCAAGACTAACATTACAACACCATGTTTCATTACAGCTACTCCTCCAAGACTAACATTACAACACCATGTTTCATTACAGCTACTCCTCCTAGACTAACATTACAACACCATGTTTCATTACAGCTACTCCCTCTAGACTAACATTACAACACCATGTTTCATTACAGCTACTCCCTCTAGACTAACATTACAACACTATGTTTCATTACAGCTACTCCTCCTAGACTAACATTACAACACCATGTTTCATTACAGCTACTCCCTCTAGACTAACATTACAACACCATGTTTCATTACAGCTACTCCCTCTAGACTAACATTACAACACCATGTTTCATTACAGCTACTCCCTCTAGACTAACATTACAACACCATGTTTCATTACAGCTACTCCCTCTAGACTAACATTACAACACCATGTTTCATTACAGCTACTCCTCCTAGACTAACATTACAACACCATGTTTCATTACAGCTACTCCCTCTAGACTAACATTACAACACCATGTTTCATTACAGCTACTCCCTCTAGACTAACATTACAGCTACTCCCTCTAGACTAACATTACAACACCATGTTTCATTACAGCTACTCCCTCTAGACTAACATTACAGCTACTCCCTCTAGACTAACATTACAACACCATGTTTCATTACAGCTACTCTCTCTAGACTAACATTACAGCTACTCCTCCTAGACTAACATTACAGCTACTCCTCCTAGACTAACATTACAACACCATGTTTCATTACAGCTACTCCCTCTAGACTAACATTACAACACTATGTTTCATTACAGCTACTCCCTCTAGACTAACATTACAACACCATGTTTCATTACAGCTACTCCTCCAAGACTAACATTACAGCCCCATGTTTCATGTTTCACTACTTCTTGGCCCACTTAAATAGTATTAGCTTTAATAACCCAGAATGACACAGTTCGTATTTATAGTACATAAACATTTGCTTACTGATTCTGTGATACTAGATAGTGTGGCCTGACATTTCCAAATAGCCTAGTTTGAATCCACAAAACTCCCGTGGATAGATGCTCCTGTCTTTGCAGTGACTCAGTAATCTCTCTATATTTCATACTTTTACAGATACCCTTATCATTTCTGCTTAATTTCACATTACTGTAAATCATGAATTCACTTATATGACCACAGCTGATGCATTCTCTTAACACTATGCATTTTCCCTCTGAAGACATATGGTGGGCTGCATCCTCCGTGCTTTTAGCTTCTCCCCGGCAGGGCTGGCTGTTCTGGAAAAACAAGCTTTAGAAAACGCAGATGTCACATTATGTGACAAATGAAGAAATGGCTGTATATATGTGTGACTGTACATGAAGACCGTGGTCTGTGGCCTAATTATAAACACAGGGGTGAAATGAACCCATACACCAGATTACTACTGTGACAGCCATAATAACATGTTTATTTATATGTTATACATGATCTACAATAACACAGCCAGTGTTAAAAAATGTGAGTTTTAAAGTTTTAAAATGCAGTGTTTGAATTTGAATGTTAGAATGCCTTGTTCTACATTTTATAATTACACACAGAAAATGAGAAAGCTGTATTTTGACCCTGCTTTGTAGGAGAATCCTTCTCTTTGATTTCTTAGAAGCCTGTTGATGTTGATGTAGCTTTGTAATGTTTAAATTTTAATGTTTTTTTTACCAGTAATGTTTCTTCTCCTTTGTTTCAGAGTCCAACCAGAAACCTCTCAACATCATTAAGAATGCATCATTCTGTGGGAGGAGAAAGATAAAGTGTTGTACCTTCTTCTGGATCGTCATCGAGTGACGCCTTCTCCTACCACTCCAGAGGCCCATCCCTTCTCCCACCACTCCAGAGGCCCATCCCTTCTCCTACCACTCCAGAGGTCCATCCCTTCTCCTACCACTCCAGAGGCCCATCCCTTCTCCTACCACTCCAGAGTCCCATCCCTTCTCCTACCACTCCAGAGGCCCATCCCTTCTCCTACCACTCCAGAGTCCCATCCCTTCTCCTACCACTCCAGAGGCCCATCCCTTCTCCTACCACTCCAGAGGTCCATCCCTTCTCCTACCACTCCAGAGGTCCATCCCTTCTCCTACCACTCCAGAGGTCCATCCCATCCCTTCTCCTACCACTCCAGAGGTCCATCCCTTCTCCTACCACCCCAGAGGCCCATCCCATCCCTTCTCCTACCACTCCAGAGGTCCATCCCATCCCTTCTCCTACCACCCCAGAGGCCCATCCCTTCTCCTACCACTCCAGAGACCCATCCCTTCCCTTCTCCTACCACTCCAGAGGCCCATCCCTTCTCTTACCACCCCAGAGGTCCATCCCTTCTCCCACCACTCCAGAAGCCCATCCCATCCCTTCTCCTACCACTCCAGAAGCCCATCCCATCCCTTCTCCTACCACTCCAGAGTCCTATCTCATCCACGGTCCAGACTTCCACCATCTAGTCGGGTTACCAGGTGCACGACCAGACTTCCTCTCTATACTGATAGTGGGATTTTGCCAGACTTCCACCTGTCCGGGGTGACCTGTCCATGACCTGTCCAGCTCTACCTGCCCTGATAGACAGTACCCCCTCCACCTGAGCCTCTGTTCCTCATCCCTAACCCACCCCCCAAACCCCCCCAGTCCCTCGGTTCCTCAGCCCCAACCCAACCCAAACCCCCAAACCTCCCAGTCTCCCGGTTCCTCAGCCCCAACCTACCCCCAAACCCCCAGTCTCCCGGTTCCTCAGCCCCAACCCACCCCCCAAATCCCCCAGTCCCCGGTTCCTCAGCCCCAACCCACCCCCAAACCCCCCCGGTTGCTCAGCCCCAACCCACCCCCAAACCTCCAGTCCCCGGTTCCTCAGCCCCAACCCACCCCCAAACCCCCCCGGTTCCTCAGCCCCAACCCACCCCCAAACCCCCCAGTCCCCGGTTCTTCAGCCCCAACCCACCCCCAAACCCCCCCGGGTTCCTCAGCCCCAACTCACCCCCCAAACTCCCCCAGTCCCCAGTTCTTCAGCCCCTACCCACCCCCAAACCCCCCTGGGTTCCTCAGCCCCAACCCACCCCCAAGCCCCCCAGTCCCCGGTTCTTCAGCCACAACTCACCCCCCAAAGTCCCCCAGTCCCCCTGTTCCTCAGCAACCAGCCCGAAGCAGGGGAGGATGGGTGATGGGCCTGTGAGTCTCCTTGGTCTCTCTCCTTCCTTCTCTCTCATCCTCTCATGGAGCCTCCTGTTGACAACTCCACATCCCCCTGGAACTCTTCCCAGTCCTCCCTCTCCGGACTTGCAGGTCGGTACCAACTAAGGTTGTAAAATTCTGGTAACTTCTCTTTTTCAGAAGATTAATAAGCAGGAAATCTGGAATCCTCCAACCAGGATTTCTGGAAAACCTGGGAGTTTTGGGACAGGTTTCCACATTTTTCTGCCTGAGTACTGACTTTAACTTAACTTAACTTGGTTAAAGACAGTACTCTGGACTTTAATGTGTTCTTGATTTTTGATAATTTTGTATGTATTTATAGGCAACTCTATATGTATTTTAAATATGTGTAATACAATGCATTCATTCTTTCATTCAGATCCCTGGCTCCCAGCCTTCCCAGCCTCGTTGCACCCCAATGCCTCTAACGTGAGTCGTCCCGTGGGCACCGGCGCCAGCGGAGCCCCCCTGGCCCTGGCCCAGTCCCTGGCCCTGTGTGCGATGCTTCTCATGGACCTCTTAGCGGTCGTAGGCAACCTAGCCGTCATGGCTGTCATCACCAAGACGCCGCAGCTGAGGAAGTTCGCCTTCGTGTTCCACCTGTGTTTGGTTGACCTGCTGGCAGCTCTGGTTCTGATGCCTCTGGGCATGCTGCCGGACCGGGTTTTGGCGCACAATGAGGCACTGTGCCGGAGCTACCTCTGTCTTAGCGTGGGTCTGGTCAGTGCCGCCATCTTGTCTATCTCTGCCATCAACGTGGAGAGGTACTATTATATTGTCCACCCCATGCGCCATGAGGTCAAGATGACCGTGGGGGTGGTTGTGACGGTGTTGGTCGGGATCTGGATCAAAGCTATTGTCACGTCGGCAATGCCGCTCCTGGGCTGGGTGCTCCAGGGGAACCAGGGGGTAGGGGTTGGACTCGGAGGGGGATTAGGGGCTCCCATGATCCCGGGTCCTCCAAGCCAGAGACGTTGCTCCCTACACTGGGCCGGAGGAGGAGGGACCACACGGTTAATATTCATGCTCTTCTTCACCTTTGTCTACTTCCTGTGTCCAGTGCTGATCATCCTTGTTGTGTACTGTAACATGTTTAAAGTAGCCAGGGTGGCAGCCATGCAGCATGGCCCCTTACCTACCGGGATGGACACACCTGGGCCCCGCCCTCACCACTCTGAGTCCCTCAGCAGCCAATCCACCATGGCTGCCAGCCTGGGAGGCCCCGGAGGTGGCCCTGGGGGCTCATGTCCTCCACTCCGCACCCCCAGTCAGAGGACCTTCAACGGGGGTAAAGCCGCGGCAGTCCTGGTGGCGGTTGGAGGCCAGTTCCTATGCTGCTGGCTGCCTTACTTCTCCTTTCACCTTTACGCCGCCCTGGTCTCCACCCCCCCGGCCTCCCTGGCTTCAGACCAGTTGGAGGAAGTCGTGACCTGGATCGGTTACTTCTGCTTCACCTCTAACCCCTTATTCTATGGCTGTCTGAACCGGCAGATCCGCACGGAGCTGGGCCGAAGCCTGGCCTGTATCTTTAAGCGGGCGGGGCCGGGCAACGGGGATCAGCTGGCCAGCCGAGAGGCCTCTATCGAGGAGAACTTCCTCCAGTTCCTCCAGGGGACAGGGTGCAATCTGGAGCCCTGCGAATCCCAGGCACACAGCAGGGCCAGCAGGCCAGAGGAGGTGGAGGAGGCGGGGGAGAGGGGCCGTCTTCAAGATGGACCTTGTCAGGAGAACACGCTGGTCCAGGAACACACGCCTGTTGACTTCCACATCCCTGGACAGATTATCGAGGAGACCTCTGAGTTCTTGGAGCAGCAGCATCTGAATCTGAACAATGACATCAACCTAGCAGACAACTGCTGCAGGGTAAACAGAACAGTGCTGGACAGTGCCTGAGCTGTAGCAGACACCAGCCACTCGTGTACAGTAGGCCTTTTTTCAGAGGTGGAAACACTAAAGTCTTAGTCTGTAGGACAAGCACCGGTGTAAAGTCCTATGGTGGAAACGGGAGATAGATGCCACGTTATTTAGAATGTCTGAGTATTCCATCTGATGCTGGACTTGATGGTGTTGTGTCCACATTTGCTACAGTTTGATTATGGGACATAATGTGTACATAGTAAGTAGTTACTACTACAGCTAATGTACAGAGTTGCTATCTTCTTTTGAAGAATTCATGTTGTTATTATCAGTCTAAATCTCTATGTTTAATCTTCTGTCATTAGAATCAGGGTTCCTTTTACGGGAAGGTTTGGAGGTATGATACAGGGTTGAGGGAAATTCCATTTAAATTCAGTAAACTCCGGAAATAAACTGAAATTTTAATTCCAATTAATCCTCCATCCTTTTCTATGAGGTTAACTTCCTGAATTGACTTAATGGAATTGTGATTTACCCTAATCCTGGTATGATGATACGTTGATACCCATTTTCTATCAAGACCAAAACTCGTTACATTAAATATATTTACTGCCCGTCTACCTCCCCTGTGTCCTTCAGTCAATCAATGTATCTTTTGGTACTGAATTATATTTTGGTCTGGGAAAGAGTGAGAGAACGTCTAACATATTAGCACTTAACAACCTTTGTTTCGGTGTGGATCGCACAAATCATTTTTGGTCAAAGTCTGAAAGAACCCCTAAGACAACCAGTTAGACAAATGTATAACATTTACATTTAAGTCATTTAGCAGACGCTCTTATCCAGAGCGACTTACAAATTGGTGCATTCCCCTTATGATATCCAGTGGAACAACCACTTTACAATAGTACATCTAAATCTTTTAAGGTGGGGGGGGGGGGGGGTTAGAAGGATTACTTTATCCTATCCCAGGTATTCCTTAAAGAGGTGGGGTTTCAGGTGTCTCCGGAAGGTGGTGATTGACTCCGCTGTCCTGGCGTCGACAATCCTATAGGCATATACAGTAGCAGACAAAGATCAACACACTGATCACAGCAGAGAAAGGATGGTGTTTATTCCCCGTTCCAGTCCCATAATGCAACCAAGAAATCAATGCAGATTTAGATGTTTTCCTCGGGTAGGAAATCAGTTTTTTTTTTTAAATTCAGAGCCATTTCTGATTGCGCTCAGTCTGAGTGCCCTGGTCAAAAGTAGCGCACTATATAGGGAATAGGGGGCAATTTGGGATGTAGCCAATGTGTTAACAGGATCATTTCACTACTGATCCTTGCCAATGGTATTTATAGCTAGCATATACATATACATGAGCATATCCACAAGGTTATTATTTGACTCCACACTGAATACATGAGGTTCATATTTGACTCCACACTGAATAGATGAGGTTCTTATTTGACTCCACACTGAATAGATGAGGTTCTTATTTGACTCCACACAGAATAGATGAGGTTATTATTTGACTCCACACTGAATAGATGAGGTTATTATTTGACTCCACACTGAATACGAGGTTATTATTTGACTCCACACTGAATACGAGGTTATTATTTGACTCCACACTGAATACATTACAGTTATTATTTGGTGTATTTATTTTAGCATGTACCTGTCGTATCACACAGAGACAACTTCTTAATCACATTTTGACTCATTTGGGAGTCATCTCACCATCCCATATTTATTTTATGTGAAACAAATGCTAGAAATTGAAACAGCCCAACTTAAAAACAACAGTCAGTACTGACGTCATTACACAAGATCTGCAATGAGATAGAGAGAGACAGAGAGAGAGAGAGAGAGAGAGAGAGAGAGAGAGACAGAGAGAGAGAGAGAGACAGAGAGAGAGAGAGAGAGAGACAGAGAGAGAGAGAGAGACAGACAGAGAGAGAGAGAGACAGAGAGAGAGAGAAAGACAGAGAGAGAGAGAGAGAGAGAGAGAGACAGACAGAGAGAGAGAGACAGAGAGAGATAGAGAGAGAGAGAGAGACAGAGAGAGAGAGAGAGAAAGAGACAGACAGAGAGAGAGACAGAGAGAGACAGAGAGAGAGAGAGAGAGAGAGACAGACAGAGAGAGAGACAGAGAGACAGAGAGACAGAGCAAGAGAGAGAGAGAGAGACAGAGAGAGAGAGAGACAGAGAGAGAGCGAGAGAGAGAGACAGAGAGAGAGAGAGCGAGAGAGAGAGAGATAGAGACAGAGTGAGAGAGACAGAGAGAGAGACAGAGAGAGAGAGAGAGAGAGCCAGAGCCGAGACAGGGAGAGAGAGAGACAAAGAGAGACAGAGAGAAGGAGAAAAAAATGCAGTTTATGAGGAGAAAAGATGGCAAAGCGTGCCATGTGCCAGCATCATTCACCACACCTGTCTGTCTATCACCTGTGCTGTGTAGCCACAACAAGCCGTGGTTGTTTCTGGGTAAACACCACAGAACACTTAGCCTGTACTATCTGGCACTCGCCAGCGTTTACCTGTAAACACCAGGGACATTGGTGGAGGCTGACAATTGGTGCTAGGATATGCCTCATAGGGCTCTGGTCAAAAGTAGTGCACTATACAGGGAGGCATTTGGCAGGGACACCTAATATTTAGAATCTGTCCCTATTGCCCCTGATTCTAAGCAACTTCAACATTTACACATTTTTAGTCATTTAGCAGACACTCTTATCCAGAGCAACTTACAGTAGTGAATGCATACATTTCATACATTTTTTTCCATACAGGTCCCCCGTGGGAATCAAACCCACAACCCTGGCATTGCAAATGCCATGCTCTACCAACTGAGCCACACGGGACCACAGCTTTGCACACTCTTGGCATTCTCTCAACCAGCTTCATGAGGTAGTCACCTGGAATGCATTTCAATTAACAGGTCTGCCTTGTTAAATGTACATTTGTGGAATTTCTTTCCTTCTTTAACCATTTTAGCCAATTAGTTGTGTTGTGACAAGGTATGGTTGGTATACAGAAGATAGCCCTGTTTGGTTAAAGACAAAGTCCCTATTATGGCAAGAACAGCTCAAATAAGCAAAGAGAAACGACAGTCCATATTACTTTAAGACATGAAGGTCAGTCAATGCGGAAAATGTCAAGAACTTTGAACATTTCTTCCAGTGCCGTCGCAAAACCATCAAGCGCTATGATGAAACTGGCTCTCATGAGGACCGCCACAGGAAGACCCAGAGTTACCTCTCTATATATATATTTGGGGTTGGCACAAAACTACCTTCATTCTTCCATAATTATTTTTTGAAGGGTATCGGTTACCTTTAGACGAGTCCCGTGACTCTTGTGGCGGGTCGTGGAGGAAAACGCTACAGACATTTTCCTGAGAAGACCGATTTTTGTGATGTCTCATGGTCTGATAAACACTTCTTTAGCTCTGCCGCCTCTCACTGCAGATGCAGATGTGCGACACTGGCGGATGCGATGTATTAAGCCGCATCCAATGCAAAAAAAACCCAGATATCTCTTGGTTAAATTGACAGATTTCGATGGGATTTTTTTTTTGTAGGCTGTGTGAAGCACAAATCCAGAGCTCTGATGTCATGTTACTGTCTGAATTCCAATGAAGGCGCTTATCAGTGCCCAAATCTGCCATTTTGTAAACTGGCTTCTGACAACCAAAACCAATGTCATCATCAGTTGTGTTTAGCATTTCTCACCGAAAGAACAACCTTCGGTCTGTATTTCAGACCATATGGTGGCATTTCTCCTTCAATACTGGCCTTGAATGCCATGGAGGATGTCCTAAAATGGACACCATGAATATGTTTGACTATATGGCCATAGCCGGATGGTTCATAAGAAGATTGACTGACTCCAGCAGCATTAACAGCAGCCCAGACAGACAGACTGACAGGCTCCAGCAGCATTAACAGCAGCCCAGACAGACAGACTGACTGACAGACTGACTGACTCCAGCAGCATTAACAGCAGCCCAGACAGACTGACTGACTGACTCCAGCAGCATTAATAGCAGCCCAGACAGACTGACTGACTGACAGACTCCAGCAGCATTAACAGCAGCCCAGACAGACAGACTGACAGACTCCAGCAGCATTAATAGCAGCCCAGACAGACTGACTGACTCCAGCAGCATTAATAGCAGCCCAGACAGACTGACTGACTGACTCCAGCAGCATTAACAGCAGCCCAGACAGACTGACTGACAGACTCCAGCAGCATTAATAGCAGCCCAGACAGACTGACTGACTCCAGCAGCATTAATAGCAGCCCAGACAGACTGACTGACTGACTCCAGCAGCATTAACAGCAGCCCAGACTGACTGACTGACAGACTCCAGCAGCATTAACAGCAGCCCAGACTGACTGACTGACAGACTCCAGCAGCATTAACAGCAGCCCAGACAGACTGTCTGACTGACTCCAGCAGCATTAACAGCAGCCCAGACAGACTGACTGACTGACTCCAGCAGCATTAACAGCAGCCCAGACTGACAGACAGACTGACTGACTGACTGACTCCAGCAGCATTAACAGCAGCCCAGACAGACTGACTGACAGACTCCAGCAGCATTAACAGCAGCCCAGACAGACTGACTGACTGACTCCAGCAGCATTAACAGCAGCCCAGACAGACTGACTGACTGACTCCAGCAGCATTAACAGCAGCCCAGACAGACTGACTGACTGACTCCAGCAGCATTAACAGCAGCCCAGACAGACTGACAGACTGACTCCAGCAGCATTAACAGCAGCCCAGACAGACTGACTGACTGACTCCAGCAGCATTAACAGCAGCCCAGACAGACTGACAGACTGACTCCAGCAGCATTAACAGCAGCCCAGACAGACTGACAGACTGACTCCAGCAGCATTAACAGCAGCCCAGACAGACTGACTGACTGACTCCAGCAGCATTAACAGCAGCCCAGACAGACTGACTGACTGACTCCAGCAGCATTAACAGCAGCCCAGACAGACTGACTGACTGACTCCAGCAGCATTAACAGCAGCCCAGACAGACTGACAGACTGACTCCAGCAGCATTAATAGCAGCCCAGACAGACTGACTGACTCCAGCAGCATTAACAGCAGCCCAGACAGACTGACAGACTGACTCCAGCAGCATTAACAGCAGCCCAGACAGACTGACAGACTGACTCCAGCAGCATTAACAGCAGCCCAGACAGACTGACTGACAAACAGGCTCTAATAATATGAAGTGTCAGTAGTAGGTGTTGTGGGCGGAACCAAGCCACCAAACTCGATAACCTATGACCTCCACCCACAATGACCTTCACCTTTAACCTGTGGGTCAATCTAAGTAACATAATAATAAAAAGATCCCCATCAAAATCCATCAATTTAAGCTACAGATGTTATGGGCTGCATGGATTACGTCTCAATCCACCGCACCGCATCCGCCTACAGCGGTGTTTGTCAGACCATGAGACATACCGAAAAATCGGTCTTCTTACGAAAACGTCTGTAGCATCCGAACGGTTTGCACTACAAAACTATTGTGACCACTCTCACGAACATGATGGTGTTCTCCCGTTTTGCTCTACTACCCCCACAAGTGTCACGGGACTCGTGTAAACTTCTATCTGTAACGTCAAAAAAACATTTGAGGTGCAGTACAAACTAATATGACCCCACTGTGGAAAGGGCAGTAGTGTAAAGAATATAAGTAAAAATACTTTAAAGTACTACTTAAGTCGTGTTTTTGGGGTATCTGTACTTTGCTTTACATTTATATTTTGACTACTTTTACTTATATTTCACTACATTCCTAAAACAAAACATTGTACTTTTTACTCCATACATTTTCCTTGACACCCAAAAGTACTCATTACATTTTGAATGCTTAGCAGGACAGGAAATAGTCCAATTCACTCACTTACCAACCAACATCCCTGGCCATCCCTACTGCCTATGATCTGGAGGACTCACTAAACAGAGAACATCCCTGGTCATCCCTACTGTCTCTGATCTGGTGGACTCACTAAACAGAGAACATCCCTGGTCATCCCTACTGCCTCTGATCTGGTGGACTCACTAAACAGAGAACATCCCTGGTCATCCCTACTGTCTCTGATCTGGAGGACTCACTAAACAGAGAACATCCCTGGTCCTCCCTACTGTCTCTGATCTGGAGGACTCACTAAACAGAGAACATCCCTGGTCATCCCTACTGTCTCTGATCTGGAGGACTCAATAAACAGAGAACATCCCTGGTCATCCCTACTGTCTCTGATCTGGTGGACTCACTAAACAGAGAACATCCCTGGTCATCCCTACTGTCTCTGATCTGGAGGACTCACTAAACACGTATGCGTCCTTTGTAAATGTTTTCTGAATGTTGGAGTGTGCCTCTGGCTTTCCGTAAATAAAATAAAAACAAGAAATCGGTGCCATCTGGTTTGCTTAATATAACGAATTTTAAATTTTAAATTTTACATTTAAGTCATAAATTATTTCTACTTTTACTTTTGATACTTAAGTATATTTTAAACCAAATACTTTTACTCTTTTACTCAAGTAGAAATTCACTGGGTGACTTTTACTTTTACTTGAGTCATTTTCAATTAAGGTATCTTTACTTTTTTTTTCAAGTATGAGGAGTTACTTTTTCCATCACTGGGAAACTCTCACCAACACAATAGTGTGCTCTGTTTTGCTCTGCAAACCCCACAAGTGTCATGGGACTTATCTGAAGGTAACCCATATAAACAAATGGAAGTATGGAAGTAGTTTTGTGCCAATAAAAATAAGGGGTTAAATATATGTAAAAAAAAGAAAAGAAAATATCTCCTAGATATAAGGAAAGGGGGATACCTGAGTCATAAAACTGAATGCATTCAACTGAAATGTGTCTTCCTCATTTCAAATCAAATCAAACTTTATTGGTCACGTTGATTTAGCAGATGTTATTGTGGGTGTAGCGAAATGCTTGTGTTCCTAGATCCAACAGTGTAGTAGTATCTAACAATTCACAACAATACACACAAATCTAAAAGTAAAAGAATAGAATTAAGAAATATATAAATATTAGATTGAGGAATGTCGGAATGGCTTTGACTAAAATACAGTAGAATAGAATAGAATACAGTATATACATATGAGATGAGTAAAGCTGTCATGTATACTCCCTCTCCTTTCTCTAGGTCATCAGGCTGCTGATTATCCTCCCTCTCCTTCCTCTAGGTCATCAGGCTGCTGATTATCCTCCCTCTCCTTCCTCTAGGTCATCAGGCTGCTGATTATACTCCCTCTCCTTCCTCTAGGTCATCAGGCTGCTGATTATCCTCCCTCTCCTTCCTCTAGGTCATCAGGCTGCTGATTATACTCCCTCTCCTTCCTCTAGGTCATCAGGCTGCTGATTATACTCCCTCTCCTTCCTCTAGGTCATCAGGCTGCTGATTATCCTCCCTCTCCTTCCTCTAGGTCATCAGGCTGCTGATTATCCTCCCTCTCCTTCCTCTAGGTCATCAGGCTGCTGATTATCCTCCCTCTCCTTCCTCTAGGTCATCAGGCTGCTGATTATCCTCCCTCTCCTTCCTCTAGGTCATCAGGCTGCTGATTATACTCCCTCTCCTTCCTCTAGGTCATCAGGCTGCTGATTATACTCCCTCTCCTTCCTCTAGGTCATCAGGCTGCTGATTATCCTCCCTCTCCTTCCTCTAGGTCATCAGGCTGCTGATTATACTCCCTCTCCTTCCTCTAGGTCATCAGGCTGCTGATTATCCTCCCTCTCCTTCCTCTAGGTCATCAGGCTGCTCATTATCCTCCCTCTCCTTCCTCTAGGTCATCAGGCTGCTGATTATCCTCCCTCTCCTTCCTCTAGGTCATCAGGCTGCTGATTATCCTCCCTCTCCTTCCTCTAGGTCATCAGGCTGCTGATTATCCTCCCTCTCCTTCCTCTAGGTCATCAGGCTGCTGATTATCCTCCCTCTCCTTCCTCTAGGTCATCAGGCTGCTGATTATACTCCCTCTCTGACCTCTAGGTCATCAGGCTGCTGATTATCCTCCCTCTCCTTCCTCTAGGTCATCAGGCTGCTGATTATCCTCCCTCTCCTTCCTCTAGGTCATCAGGCTGCTGATTATACTCCCTCTCCTTCCTCTAGGTCATCAGGCTGCTGATTATCCTCCCTCTCCTTCCTCTAGGTCATCAGGCTGCTGATTATCCTCCCTCTCCTTCCTCTAGGTCATCAGGCTGCTGATTATCCTCCCTCTCCTTCCTCTAGGTCATCAGTGTCGTGTCTTTGGCTATGCCGGATTAAGTGATATGACATGCTAACTTATAAAATTATTTCTCTGTAATTAATATTACCTGATTAAGCTAATCATGTAAATGTAATTAACTAGAAAGTCGGGGCACCACGGAAGAACGTTTATAGAGCTGTTATCTTCCGAATAAACTCTTAAAATACTTAGTAATATTTTACATCGATAGCAGTCAATATTAACCCTTATCTTATTTTCAGTCTCATCATGAAAGTTGTCTTCACGAACCCTGGCTAACAAGTTGAATCAGCAATACAAAATTGGGTTTAATTATTTATTTACTAAATACCTAACTAATCACACAGAATTACAAATACACAGAATACAATGATGTCATACAGAAAACGTCCTGGTGAACGGAGCCTGTATCATGGCTGGTTACACAAAGGAAAAGGGGGTTGGGCTTGAATGAAAGAGCGGGAAGATTTAGGAACAAAGAAACAGCAGCTATGCTATCGTAAATACATTATCTTATGCATTCTAAATTACCGCCCATTTGGAAAAAGAAAATGCAATAAATATTTACTCTGAGCTGCGCTTCGGTAGATTGGTCGTAGATGCTGGCCGGGTTGGCCAACAGATCTTCCTGTAGTGGAAGAATGTCTCTAGTGGTAATGGATACGTGGTGGTATCTTCGTCTGGTTGTTAGACTGGATCCGTCGTCCGTCCTTTCCTAGCCCACGTTAGCAGCGGCTAACTCAACGGCTAGGAAGTATCACTTCTGTAGTGAATAAGCTCAAAGTTCATACCATTCGCCATCAAAGCTCACGCCGAGGTTGGCTTAGTTCTGTCCTTGATATGGTTTAGTTAACATGTGTGTCCTTCTGACGCAGAGGCTGCAGACCTCCCGTACTGGAACACACTGGTTATCTTTTCGTCAAAGGCTTATATAGTGGAGAGGGGGGAGGGAGGTGTTTCATCGTTTATAACCCCATGTCTCTTCACAGGGTTGGCCACTGATCGGGCAGGGTACTTTCCTTATGAAAACCCAATTCTCTCATTTGGAAGCTAAAATTACATTTAATCTCCTAACAAACAATTTCAATATCAAACATTTCAATTGCATAACAATTCCATGTGACTCTGATAACTAGAGGGTGTATACTTTCTCAGGTACAGTTTATGTCGTCCTGTCATCAATCATAATGTCTCAGATAACAATGAACTGACATACATACTCATTACGTTATCAAGCATATTTCCACCTGGTTTTATTATCAAAAGATGGTTCCTTTCCCCATTTGTTTGATGTTCCCAGACTCTCTATATTTAACAGGACAGCAGTCCTTCAGTAGGGTCAGTAAGAGAGGGGAAGGGAGAAAGGTATTTATGGGGGGGGGGGTCATAAACCTTACCCACAGGCCAACGTCATGACATCAGGCTGCTGATTATCCTCCCTCTCTGACCTCTAGGTCATCAGGCTGCTGATTATCCTCCCTCTCTGACCTCTAGGTCATCAGGCTGCTGATTATCCTCCCTCTCCTGCCTCTAGGTCACCAGGCTGCTGATTATCCTCCCTCTCCTTCCTCTAGGTCATCAGGCTGCTGATTATCCTCCCTCTCTGACCTCTAGGTCATCAGACTGCTGATTATACTCCCTCTCTGACCTCTAGGTCATCAGGCTGCTGATTATCCTCCCTCTCCTGCCTCTAGGTCATCAGACTGCTGATTATCCTCCCTCTCTGACCTCTAGGTCATCAGGCTGCTGATTATACTCCCTCTCCTGCCTCTAGGTCATCAGGCTGCTGATTATCCTCCCTCTCCTTCCTCTAGGTCATCAGGCTGCTGATTATACTCCCTCTCCTGCCTCTAGGTCATCAGGCTGCTGATTATCCTCCCTCTCTGACCTCTAGGTCATCAGGCTGCTGATTATCCTCCCTCTCCTGCCTCTAGGTCATCAGGCTGCTGATTATCCTCCCTCTCTGACCTCTAGGTCATCAGGCTGCTGATTATACTCCCTCTCCTGCCTCTAGGTCATCAGGCTGCTGATTATACTCCCTCTCCTGCCTCTAGGTCATCAGGCTGCTGATTATCCTCCCTCTCTGACCTCTAGGTCATCAGGCTGCTAATTATCCTCCCTCTCCTGCCTCTAGGTCATCAGGCTGCTGATTATCCTCCCTCTCTGACCTCTAGGTCATCAGGCTGCTAATTATCCTCCCTCTCCTGCCTCTAGGTCATCAGGCTGCTGATTATCCTCCCTCTCTGACCTCTAGGTCATCAGGCTGCTGATTATACTCCCTCTCTGACCTCTAGGTCATCAGGCTGCTGATTATCCTCCCTCTCTGACCTCTAGGTCATCAGGCTGCTGATTATCCTCCCTCTCCTTCCTCTAGGTCATCAGGCTGCTGATTATCCTCCCTCTCTGACCTCTAGGTCATCAGACTGCTGATTATACTCCCTCTCCTTCCTCTAGGTCACCAGGCTGCTGATTATCCTCCCTCTCCTTCCTCTAGGTCATCAGACTGCTGATTATCCTCCCTCTCCTTCCTCTAGGTCATCAGGCTGCTGATTATCCTCCCTCTCCTTCCTCTAGGTCATCAGGCTGCTGATTATCCTCCCTCTCCTTCCTCTAGGTCATCAGGCTGCTGATTATACTCCCTCTCTGACCTCTAGGTCATCAGGCTGCTGATTATCCTCCCTCTCCTTCCTCTAGGTCACCAGGCTGCTGATTATCCTCCCTCTCCTTCCTCTAGGTCATCAGGCTGCTGATTATCCTCCCTCTCCTTCCTCTAGGTCATCAGGCTGCTGATTATCCCGCACACTTGTCACCATCGTCTTACGCCTCATGACCCTCACCTGGACTCCACTGCCTCCTTGATTATCTTCCCTACATCTGTCTCTCCCCTTGGTTCTTTCCTCAGCTGTTATTGACTCTGTTTCATGTCGATGCGTTGTTTGTGTTTCGTGTTTATTGTTTTGTTTATTTATTAAAACACTCACTGCCTGTACTTGCTTCCCGACTCTCAGCGCACATCGTTATAAAAGCAGTATGTAAACATTATTTAAACATTATTAAAGCGACTAGTGTTCCATTATTAAAGTGGCCAGTGATTCCAAGTCTATGTATATAGGACAGCATCCTCTAAGGTGCAGGGTTACGTAACTGGGTGGAAGCCGGCAAATGATGGCTATTTAACAGTCTGATGGCCTTAAGATAGAAGCTGATGGCCTTGAGATAGAAGTATTTTTGGCCTTCCTGTGACATCGGGTGCTGTAGGTGTCCTGGAGGGCAGGTAGTTTGCCCCCGGTGATGCGTTGGGCAAACCGCACCACCCTCTGGAGAGCCCTGCAGTTGAGGGCAGAGCAGTTGCCGTACCAGGCGGTGATACAGCCCGACAGGATGCTCTCAATTTGTAAAAGTTTGTGAGGGTTTTAGAGGCCAAGCCAAATTTCTTCAGCCTCCTGAGGTTGAAGAGGCTCTGTTGCGCCTTCTTCACCACACTGTCTATGAGGATGGACCATTTCAGATCGTCAGTGATGTGTATGCCGAGGAACTTGTAGCATAAAAAATATTCTGGGCTAATAATGGAAGAAATAACACACAAAAAAATAAAATACTGCAAAGTTGCTTAGGATCTAGAAGCAGAGTGGCCATATCTGTCGCCCCCATCTTTTTGGGGGCTCCCGAGTGGCGCAGCGGTCTAAGGCATTGCATCTTAGTGCCCTGGTTTGATTCCAGGCTGTATCACAACCGGCTGTGATTGGGAGTCCCAAGGGGCGGCGCACAATTGGCCCAGCGTCATCTGGGTTTGGCCGTGGTAGGCCGTCATTGTAAATAAGAATTTGTTCTTAACTGACTTGCCTAGTTAAATAAAGGTGAAAATAAGATATAGTCATCTTTTTGTTTTACCCAACCCCTCTGCACCTGAGGACAGACACTTCAAAACCTTTCTACTTATAATCATTTTTTTGGACTCTCTCTTTTGCCATTCATGAATGTGTTATTCAATGCGTTTCTATGGCCTATATTCAATATAAATTCAATATTTGAACATATTAACCTGTCTTAAAATTCAAAATAAATTACCTAAATGATCCATGGCATGACCATCTTAAAACAATTCCATGTGTTAGCTTAGTCACCCCCCCCTCCAACCTCCAAATGGACATTGGAAAAAAAATAAAAATAT